>NC_089747.1:18405000-18460000 GCF_040412425.1 Macrobrachium rosenbergii
GCAGAATATTATAGAAGAAGTACCAGAAAGTGATATGAAAGTAGTTGGTGATATGATAGCAAAATTCTGTAGAAACAACGAAATTATGGAAGCTTGCAATGGGTAAGGAAGGCCTGAAGATACAGAAAACGAAAATGAGGTCAACATTTTAGTTTCTGAGCTGCAAATATTTTGATAGTTGGAGACATCTAGAAATAACGTGAATATCTCCAGATGGCAGTCGTAGAAACTAAGTAGATCACATTGAGTAAAGCACATTGAGGAATGATAAGAACCCCAAAGGAGCAGATGTCGGCAGTGATCATCGTCTTGTCACTGCTACAATGGAGCTGAAATTTAAATCACCAATAAAAAAGTTAACTAAGTAAACAGTAAAGATTCTTGGAGATAAACATCGAGAAGGTTTTGCAACTGAAACTCGAAATCGAACTGCAGTTTTCGAAACCAGTTCTGAGGGGAGCAGCCAATCAGTGACTGGTTTAACATCAAGAATGTATATCAACATGGAAGCCTTTGATGTCAGATGAGACCTTGGATACAATAAGGTATAGGCAAAAATCAGCTTCATGTTGATAAATTTCATGGAGGAGAGGAACAACGCTAAGTAGAATGTGCTAAGTACTCAAGACTAGACTGTGATGTTAACCGGATATCCATAAGAGATAAACAGGCGGATAATGTTGATAAAGTTAGGCTTTGTATACTCTTTCCACAACCCGCAAAGCATTCTAGTTAGTATACAAGGCGTCATTTAATTTTCAGCTAAAATTACCTCTACAGTGATGCCATCATAACCTGGTTCTTTTCCATCTGTGAATTCATTCATAAGCATATTCAGGTCTTCGTCAGCTTCTTATAATATAATAAGATTATCCCCTATTGTCGCTTATTCATGATTTCACAAAAATGTTACGGCCAGCATTGCATTCTTTTTCTCTTATCGACCCATCCCTCCTTTAGACTGGTATTTTCCTTCTCTTTCCACCCATGGATATGGAGGGATGGGTCGATATCAGAAAAAGGAAGCAATGCTGGCCGGAACATTTTTTGTGAGATCATGAATAAGCGATAATAGGGGGATAAACTTATTTTATATAAGAAGCTTACGAAGACCTGAATGAGCCCATGAATGAATTTACAGATAGAAAAGAACCAGGTTGTGATAGACTCACTGCAGAGATAATTTTAGCTGAAAATGAAATGAGTTAAACAGACAAAAATTTTTGTTAGGACGAATTGTGCAGCAGTGTGTGGAATTTAAAAACCGCTTTCTGATGGCTTTGTTGATAACGACAAGTCATTTGACTGAGATCTGGCGTCCCTATGGCATTCCCATTAAATATTTGAAGATAGTTGGGATCATCCTCGAACGAAGAAGACGTAAAGTTTGCAAAGTTAATGTTGATGAGGTTTTGTCGAGTTCAAGAGATTATTTTTTTCGGCTTTTTTGTTTGTGCACCAGAATAGTTGGAAGATCCAGACCTATTCGGATGAGAACTTTAAGAGGGAGGCTGGAGATATTTAAGCTTTGTGGAAGACAATGCACAGGAAAGAAGACCTGAGTGACTGCCCATTGCTGCGTTGGAGACGATGGTGATGATGATGATACTGATGATGAGATTTTATATATATATATATATATATATATATATATATATATATATATATATATATATATATATATATATATATGTGAGTGTGTGTGTGTGTGTGTGTGTGCGCGCGCTGTTTGTGTGTGTGTGTGTGTGTGTGTGTGTGGTTACAGACCAACTAACGAAAAATTCGAGTGGTCATACATTCGGTAATTCTTCATTCAGGAAGGAAACACTCGTATAAAAGATTTTTGTGACAAATTCCACTTCATAACGACATCTGAACACACACATACAACACACACATACTTGTGGTTTCTCTCTCTTCTCTTCACTGCCATAATCTCATCCACTTTATCCCCCCTCTTTATAATATCTCGCCCTCTCCATCTTCACCCCCTTTTTGGTTAATCTCCTCACACGCCCTGATCTCATTCTTTTTAATAATTACGATACCGGGGTCCTCTTTGTAATCCGTATATCTCTTGTTGACATCTGCGGGGTCGCATGGAGATTTTGTCTGTCATTTTTAACGCTTTCGATGCCACGAAAATTTGCTGGTTTTTTCATGGTATAATTAGTGTTTGGTGTTTCCTTCTATTCCTTAAACCATCTCTGGAGAGAAAAAATGAGAGCAACAGAAAGAGAGGGATGGATGGGGGAGGGACAACGCAATGTATTCACCATTGTTTCTTTTATCGTTTTAAAAAGTTCCTTAGTGATCATTAGTTCAGGAAGTTAAACCTTCTTATCTAATCTTCT
Organism: Macrobrachium rosenbergii; assembly: GCF_040412425.1. Classification (NCBI taxonomy): domain Eukaryota; kingdom Metazoa; phylum Arthropoda; class Malacostraca; order Decapoda; family Palaemonidae; genus Macrobrachium; species Macrobrachium rosenbergii. The sequence continues at coordinate 18,407,355 of NC_089747.1, forward strand.
TTTACTATACATATCAAGTAGTAATTGTCTTTCTCAGCTTTTCTGGACTAGGTCCCATGAATCCGTTTTGCCCTTTGCTGATATATGCATTGAAACAAAGTACTCACCAGTTAGTCCACTGTGTATGGTGCTGCAACACGATGATCATCAAAATACACACACACCCACACACACACACACACACACACACACACACACATATATATATATATATATATATATATATATATATATATATATATATATATGTATATATATATATATATATGTGTATGTGTGTGTGCGTGAATGCGTGTAGAGAGAGAGAGAGAGAGAGAGAGAGAGAGAGAGAGAGAGAGAGAGAGAGAGAGAGAGAGAATATCCTTTAAATAAATCATGAATGGTTTGACCCCAATGTGGTGAGAATTGGTTCGTCGAGGGCCTCCTGTTTCGATGATCATGGATATTCATGTTTTGCGTCTTTTATCTCTCTCAACATGAGCAGCGACCCACGACAGTCGACTAATAACTAGGTACATAACACACTGTATAGGCCCGCTCAGGGGATCTCGCCCATGCGTCACTTCTAGTCCGGTTCGAGATTCGAACACTGGTTGTCTGTGTCTGAACTAGACAGGCTACCACCTGGAGAGAGAGAGAGAGAGAATTGCGACCTGGGTTCCATAAAAAAGATACACTACTAGTAGAACAATTTAAAAACGGAAGGGACTCGACAGGGTCATCCTCAGTCCAACCTTAGAAAATTTTCAAAACCCCAAGAACAGATCTCTCTCTGAATAGGACAGAACTGAACAGATCTGTCTCTGAACAGGACAGAGCTGAACAGATCTGCCTCTGAACAGGACAGACTTGAACAGTTCTGTCTCTGAATAGGACAGAGCTGAACAGATCTGTCTCTGAACAGGACAGAACTGAACAGATTTGTCTCTGAACAGGACAGAACTGAACAGGTCTGTCTCTGAATAGGACAGAACTGAACAGATCTGTCCCTGAATAGGACAGAATTGAACAGATCTGTCTCTGAATAGGACGGAACTGAACAGATCTGTCTCTGAACAGGACAGAGCTGAACAGATCTCTGTCTCTGAATGGGACAGAACTGAACAGATCTCTGCCTTTGAATAGGACAGAAATGAACAGATTTGTCTCTGAATAGGACAGAACTGAACAGATCTGTCTCTGAATAGTACAGAACTTACCAGATCTCTGTCCCTGAATTGGACAGGAGTGAACAGATCTCTGTCTCTGAGCAGGACAGAACTGAACAGATCTCTGCCTCTGAATAGGACGGAATTGAACAGATTTGTCTCTGAATAGGACAGAACTGAACAGATTTGTCTCTGAATAGGACAGAACTGAACAGATCTGTCTCTGAATAGGACAGAACTGACCAGGTCTCTGCCTTTGAATAGGACAGAAGTGAACAGATCTCTGTCTCTGAGCAGGACAGAACCGAACAGATCTGTATCTGAACAGGACAGAACTGAACAGATCTGTCTCTGAACAGGACAAAACTGAACAGATCTGTCTCTGAATAGGACAGAACTGAACAGATCTGTCTCTGAACAGGACAGAACTGAACAGATCTGTCTCTGAATAGGACAAAACTGAACAGATCTGTCTCTGAATAGGATAGAACTGAACAGATCTGTCTCTGAATAAGACAGAACTGAACAGATCTCTGTCTGTGAATAGGACAGAACTAATCATCAAGGGTCTACTAACTATAAAAGTAGCAACATCACAACACAACTGGCTACTAACTCGAGGCGGTAATAAATTCGCTCGTATCCGAAACACGCGGACGAAATCACGTTCCGACGAAGGGCGTGACCCTTTACTTATGAAGAGAAGAAACTTTGGGAATAGTGCCTCTGCAGACGATATCATGAAAGGTGCGCTAAAAATTAAAACCAATCAATGCCTCAAACTAGACGTTCTCTTATGAGAGAGAGGGGGAATATTCTATGAATGGTTTCACCCTGATAAGGTAAGGACTACCTTCTTCTCGAGGCATTCCTGTTTTGATAGTATATATATATATATATATATATATATATATATATATATATATATATATATATATATATATATATATATAGGGAAAGTTTTTTCACGGCCCACAATAGTCAACTAACAAATTTGTAGCAATTTATTGCCTAAGTACAACGAGGTACACTGAATTTTAGCGAAATCGAACGCTTGCCATTCGATTTAGTGCTGAACGCGCTACCACTGCGCTACGAGGCACACAGAAAAACAGTGAACACTATAACTGCAAAGTCTGTAATGGTCTTAAAAGTAAACACTAAAGAAGGGTGCAACAAAGCAACATAAAGAGCAATAACGACTAAAACATTTAACTTTCAGAAATGACGGAAACAAAGAAGAACCGCTCAGACTGAAAGAAGATCCTCCATACTTTATCATCCCCTTTACTTTCTCTTCTCCTCTTATCCCTCTCACCTCTACATACCCTTCCTCCATCCTTCTCCTCTTTCCCCCTTCTGACAACTGCTCCAGCTAGTCGTTAGCGGACTTGTGCTGTACATTATTTATGAGGGTGGCGTCCGCCTCGTTCCTCCACACCAATCACTATTTCGGATGGCTGGTGGTGGTAGTTGTTGGTGTGGGGATGAAGGTAGGGGAAGGGAGGAGGGGGGACGTTACTAAAGGAGGGGTGGGGCTGAACGGCGGCTGCTTCTAGTCCCTTGCGGTGCTGGTATGGCCACTTGTTTAGACTGGTGGAATGGGCGGGACTCATGGAATGGCTATTTAGCCGTAGAACAGATCTAGGAAGATTTAGGAACCGTCGTTGGATGGTTCCGGCAATGTGATCCCTGTGCGGGTCGGATAAAGTGGTACCAAAACGTTCGACCAAGATCAAAAGAATACGAGGCTTGGTGCCAGTTGAGGTTCGTGTTTACTGCCGGCGAATTTAGCCAGGTAGATTTTCTTTCGAGATGGGAGGGGAATTCTGGAAGGAGTGAGCGGCTGCTCAAGAAATTTGCTGGGAAGAAAGGCTCTTCCCACGGATGTCATGAAACCTTTACCTAAGTATTTTTGTCTGTTCCAAATGACCCCGATGTTTTATTCCAAATTCCACTTCATATGGTTACACGAAAGCATGTTCTTTTCAGGTTTAGAATATCAAATATTTCTGAGTTCTGCCTGTACAAATGACCCCATGCTGAACACATGTAAACGAAGTTTTAGGAATAGTGTTTGGTGTTTAAGCCTTTCGGAGGAGATTCATGGTGAGAGTATTATCGTTTTTCATTTTACCAAATCTCTCTTGGAAATATCAAATCTCTCTTGGAAATATAAGCTGGAAATTCGCACGTAACAGAAACCATCCTTTCCGTAGAAAAGTTCCTCTTCGGCATTGCATATGTTTATTATTATTGCACTAAATTCTTATAATCAGAAGAGCTTTCAGCCGTAAGATTCTTGGTATGCCTTCTCAAAAATACCAATGATACTTAAGCCTGTTACATCAGCCATAAAGAATACAGTTGATTCTCAAGGAATGATTCGAATGGCTATGAACTCTAGCAAGCTTCCTGAGAACAGAATGCCATTTCGTGAAAAGAGAAGAGCAAACAAGAAATTTGTATAACTGTATTAATACAATAAATCTTACTGAAAATGTAGAATTAAGCAATCAATCAATATATAAATAAATAAAGGAAAGTGTGTTTGAGTACCCCTTTATATGCTATGGAACCCAAAACGGGTATGACAGGGCTCAAGGTTTGAGGAGGTTGATGGCCCTACGGTTTTCTTTTTCAATAAATTTCCCATGTCTTTATGTCTCTTTCTGCAGTAAATATTAAGTGGCGTAAAAACATCTTAACTTACGCTTTCCTAATACCAACCACCGATACAAATCGTTCCTTACGAGCTACACAGGGCTAGTCTATTGGGTTCTCCCCCGTATCGACTTTTAGAACGTACTATCGCTGGATAGACGGCGTCCGCACACTAGGTCCCTTGACACTCTGGGCATGAGTAGGGGGTAGCAACCTCACACCAAATTAAACGGTTAGAACGGAAGGGTAGCACGTGGAGCTACTCAATTACCAAAGGACAAACATGTAAACACGGAGGCCTTACCATCAGCTAAATTAGAGCCTTTCTTGTATTTCTAGTTTACTTTTTTTATGACACTATACTATACTGACTGCATGAACACCGTATTTTATTTTCCTTACATAAAGGCCTTTACCGTTAGATTTTTTGTACCTTTATTTTTTTCATGAATATAAAATGACCACTGATGTTTACGTCATCATGTCCCATTACACAGGGTTATCTCGAACTTATCTCTTAGTTTATCGGTTATTGCATTTTTGAACAATTTCTGGTAGCACTGCACTGTTGACATCTTACCAGAAAGACTGAATTCGTTTTGCATTCACATTTATCCTGCCCTCAATTCCTCCACACAAAACTACCTCTTTATTCCTCCACACAAAACTACCTCTTTATATGTCATTTTTCGGTGTCAATTGAAATTCATCATTTCCTTGCCTAACCCCAACTTCAAAACATCAACACAATATTTCTTTTCGTGATAACGAATCACTCTTTACTCTCGAGTCCTACTCATTCGATTAGATTGGTAACAGACACACAAATGCGCAAACACACACACACACACACACACACACACACACACACACACACTTGCATATACTCATCGCATGTATCTTTAAAGGTCATCGATTCATTATCAATTCATACGCCAGTCCCAGGATGCTGAGCGTAAGACTACACGGACTGCTCAAGGTTCCCCGAGGCGAAGTTTTCCTCGTCTGTTTCGGTCAAATGCTACATGACATTCAGGTTTCTATCTCTGTGCTTTTAAGTGCAAAAGTGTTATTTTATATCAAACTGTCTGGTATCCTGGTTTCATTGTTCATTTGTTTCATTTCAAAGACGTGTTTTTCAATAACAGCAACAGTCGAAAAAATAAACGATAGAGTGAAATTCCAAAAAGTACAAACTTAAAATATTTTACAGAAGTACCCAACGGTGCGATAGCAAACTTATAGGACAAGATATTTAAAACTTTTTTTTCTTTATTCTTTACAAGGTAATATAGACAAAGTATCCTGTTGCATTCTTGATTTTACCCCCGATGATATTTATAAGAAAAATATTGGACTTAAATCTAATATTATTCTAGCAACGGCCTCGCGTCATCCCTATAATCTGTGATTTGCGTTTATCAAGAACTCAAGTCATTGGAATATTGTTCCAGCTTCATTCCAAGTATCCAAAGTCAATAGACAAGAGAAAGCTTAGTTCCGAACACCTGCCTCACAAGCATTGACTCATCTGATGAGTAACAAGCACCTGCCTAACTTGCTACTGCTTTCGGAAAGTCCCTCTCGCGTGCTTTGGAGGGTCAGGGATGCTGTCCCTCCCTCCAACATTGTGTTAAATGAGCTTAGACTGGAAGAAGGCAATAACTGAATAATTATTTTTCTGAAAATACGGATTCCTGAAAGATATTTGTTATGAAAGACACGTAACGAGGATGGCTTTATATCCCATATAGAAAATCCCTGTACTGATGATCATCGTTTAAGAGCATAAGCAGTTGTCGTCGATTAAAAACAACAACGATATTAATCATAGTAATAGCAACAACAATTACAACAACGACAACAATAATAAAGATAGTTTTTTTTATGGCGTTGGTGTTGTTTTCATGCTAATGCTGGCACTGTTTCCAGCGCAACCGCAGGGCTTGCTGTATCCAAACAGGTAATATTCGTGGGTACAAAAAAAGTTTTAACTCCTACTTACAGTCACCTCAAAAATCTATTTCAAGCCCATTTTTTGCAATCTAACAGATACCAGTTTCATACCTCAAGTTCGTGGGTGGAGGGAATTACCCTTGTAAGGACTTCTCTGTAAAATCCAAAGTTGACGGACAGGTAATGATTAAATTCATGAATAGATTATTGTGTGGACCAAGAATAAGTGTATGTTCTCATCCGCGTGTTATTTGAGGTTTCAGGGAAATTACCTAAGCACGAAACCGCCTCATTTCATTGATAAAAGTGGGTAATGACTGAGATGCGTCATAATATTTTGATCAAAATGAAACAATGAATTCTTTTTCTCGTAGAGAGAAAGTATAAGTCCAAGGATTCAATTATAACGAAAGGGACCAGCTGCCAAACTTAATGGATCTATAACGTGTTTGCTTTTCATCAAATATTTTATGTTATTAACAAACATTAGTGATAAGAGATCCTTATAAGAAAGCGATTATATATTGCGAACATGAGGATAACTGAAAGTCTTTAGCTACTAGTCAATCTCGCAACATATATCCAGTGTATTCTGAATTATATTATCCCCTTATAATGACCGTAAAGAAATTAATGGATGCGCTGTCCGTGATAAAAAAAATGTTGAAAAACGTAAGCGAAATCACGAAACAAAATGTCACGCGTGTGAAATCTGAATGATTGATGGCCATTTTTCCCAGGTATTAAATGTCAGGTGACACGATAATAATTGACGGTGGAAGAGAAATCTCCTGTGTTGTTGAGAGGTATTTCATTTATACTCATCCTGAATATAGAAGAAAATATCTATTAAAAAACTGATTATGCCGTTTTTCATTTGTGTTTGTTAGACAAATCATTTATTGAAAGCAATATAATGGTATAGTAAACTGTCGGTTTGTGTGCAGGTATAACACAACCTACATAGATAGATATTTTTTTCAACACTAAACCGTTTCCCCTAACAGTGGGTAGTTAAAGAGAAAAACAAAAAACAAGATAGTCACTGCCACAATCACGCTTTAATTGTTAAATCGTGGATGAACAGTCTATGCAGAAAATCTCCACACTAGCCCCTTCTTACACTGACTTAGAACGCTCATCAGTAGTGAGTCGAACCCCCTACACGCACTGCTATTGGAACTGGAATATAACATTAAGGACAAAGGCTAAGCGCTGGGACCTGTGAGGGAATTCAGCGTTGAAAATAATGATGTAACAATTGTTAGGAGAGGGTGGAAAGTAAGACAGAAGGAATAGATTATGAACGGAGGTATAGTTAAAGGAATGAAAGGGGATGAAGCTAGGGGCCGAAGGGACGCTGCAAATAACCTTAAGTAATGCCTACAGGCACTGAGTGAGGTACACTGGCGGCACTAACGCCCGCCCCCCCTCCTACAGGGCTCGCTATTATTCACCTCAATCTCGCATACATACTCGTCTCGCACTTCTTGGTTTTAATTCCCTCCCTCAGTGTTTTCTAGTTCTTTCCTCCTCCTCCTCCCTCCTAAGACTTCTGAACTATACACTCCTTTCTCTATCTTACAGTCTTTCAACATGACTAAACCATTCCACAACACTCTGAGCCATCCTTTCACCTCAGCTGACGTTTTTGTCATTTCTGCATATCTCCACATTTCTCACCCCTTCAATCTCCCCTTTATCATTTATAATACGCAAACAGCTCATTTCAGCAGCTCCAAACTTTTTTCACTCATTTGTATTCAACACCCACACTTTGACATCCACAGACACTCCAGGGTTTTTCTTAATCTTTTGCATACACTTTGCTACTTTCCTTGCTTTACCTATTCCTTGACTTACCCCTTCCCTCATTCTACCATCATCCATTATTCTTACTCCCAAATATCTTTATGAAAACACTGCTTCTGTTCTCCTCCATTCCCATAAATTATTCACTGCTCCATCTACCTGGTTCCCATTCAGCCTCATACCCTTAATCTTAGATTTTTTCCTCTTGCAAAACTCTCAAACACTCAACAGTGCCAGCAGTTTCACTTCAGCATCCATATTCTTAACTGTACCATGTGCAAACATCAGTCATTCCACATTTCATTAGGTATTCATTTTCTTTTCATAACTCCCCACCAAGATTTAGTATCTTTTTCTGACTTTTTGCTTCACTTCAACCATAAAGATAATGAATAAACCAGGATACAACACATTCCTGTTCCAGACCCACTTTTACATCAAACCAGTCACTCACCTTTCTATACATTTCGTACATTTAAAAAAACGCTCCTGGCTAGGAACAACTTATCTTCTATACAAAATATGATCAACACCCTCCCATACTGAATTGAATTGAATATAGAATTTAGGCCAAAGGCCAAGCACTGGCACCTATGAGGTCATTCAGCGCTGAAACGGAACTTGACAGTAAAAGGTTTGAAAGGTGTAACAGGAGGAAAACCTCGCAGTTGCGCTATGCGTCAACTGTTAGGAGAGGGTGGAAAGTAAGATGGAAAGAGAGAATATGAAAGGAGGTACAGGAAAAGGAACGAAAGGGGTTGCAGCTAGGGGGCGAAGGGACGCTGCGAAGAACCTCAACTAACGCCTACAGTGCACCGCATGAAGTGCACTGACGGCACTATCCCCCTACGGGGACCCTCCCATATTGCCACAAAGGGAAAAACAAAAACTTAATCGAAGGTAGTATTTTCCGGTAAATGGAAACCAGACCAAGGATTATGTCGAAATTTCGCCCTTTTGTGCAGGTTATTATCGTGGATTACTGGGTCGACCTTTGCTAGTCAATTCTATGGCCGGAGTTGAGCCAGTGAACTGCCAGGGTATCATTTGCAAAACCCTTTGAGACTGCATTTTAATGATGTTGGGTTCTTATACATATCTATTTGTGTGGCCTGAATGAAATATATCAAACTGCTTAATGCATTACTATTTTTACAGTTTTTTTCACTAACATAATTTCATCGTGTCTTAGTATTCCAACGATTCCTTATGTACAATTTTCCTTAAAAGAGAACATTTACAAAACCCTCAGGAAAAAAAAGTTATATATGTTATTTTTTAATTCTTCTATCTCTAAATAAACGGTGAAAAGTTTTCTTGACAGTATTCAGTCTATTTTCTATAAGATATTTAGGGGAAAAGTAAATATTATTAACTTCGATCGTTTCACTGCAGTCCTCTTCCAGTGAATCACGGTCACATATTCTTAAGAGCCCTAAGGTACATAGAAGAAAATATAGATATTTTAGATTTCTGAAGTGGCCCGAGGGATGATATTATTACTATGTTTTCTGAATATGGAAAATTGTAATTTGTTTTTCCTCGTTTTCTAGTCAGAATTTCATGAAAGCGACCAAGTAACTTACGACGGAAAGAAAGCCTTCCAAGTCAAAAATTTTCTTAGAATTCCCAAGACGTATACTTTATATATATATATATATATATATATATATATATATATATATATATATATATATATGTATGTATGTATGTATGTGTGTGTATGTATACAACATTGAGACGACTAAACTCAAGGGGTCGACCTCGCCTCAAAACACCCGTTATGTACATTTGACGATAGGGGGGACAACGGTTTGCCTATGTCCACACCAAACGCTCGTTTACAGAATATCTCATTGAAACTAAATTTACGAGTATCAGCACATACGCAAATAAGTTCAGTAATATTGTTGGTTGTCAATGCTAACTACGGAATGTAATAAATCAGCCAAGAAATTCATTAAGTAAACTAATCGAACTATGGTAAATAGTGAAGTAATACGAAAGCTAAATAACCAAGGGTTTGATGTCTATGTTTATAATTTCTAATTCACCACGGAGATCGACAATTTTGTATATTATGTAAAATGTGAGAAAGTAATTTCATTAGATAGTTTTATAGTTCATGATCCTACTGCCCTAATGATAGGTCACAAACATATGCATGTATTTGTATATATAATCATATGGAAAAAATATAACATATCTTCGACCGGTTTTGTCCTACGAAGGCATTTTTATAAAAATGACTTAATCAGTAAAACAATGTGTATATATATATATATATATATATATATATATATATATATATATATATATATAATATATATATATATATATATATATATATATAAATATATATATATATATATATATATATATATAATATATATATATATATATATATATATATATAATATATATATATATATATATATATATATATATACATATATATATATATATATATATATATATATATATATATATACATACATATATATATATATATATATATATATATATATATATATATATATATATATATATATATATATATATATATATATAATATTAACTATCACTTACACAATTATTCTGTGCATTAATACAATTACTAACAAGCCCTCATTGAAACTAGAAGGTAGAATACTTGACAATGAGGACTGTTAGTCCTGGAAAGCTTGTAACTTTTTTGAATAAATATCTCTGCTAGATACCATCCAGTTTCAGTGAGGTCCTGGTAGTAATATATCTAGTCCGAATTTCGTGTATCAGCTGCAAACATTATTTATCAATTTATAAGCTTAAATATTAAACCTAAGCATATTCCATAACTGCATATCATCCTTGAATTTCAGGACCTGTTCCTGCTTGTACGTAGGTCGTTGGGTAACGATACGTTTCTGGAATATGACTGATAAGTCTATTTGTAGTAAGTTCAAAGAACCCGCCACAGACCTGATTCGGTAATATTTATTATCTAAACTTATATATGCATATACATTTTATATATATATATATATATATATATATATATATATATATATATATATATATATATATATATATATATATATATTGTCACGATGTGTACTAAGTATCTGGTTGTTACACAACTAATCACAATTTCAAAAATACACCTCACTTCAGCCAGATACCTGAACTCTCATAACAATAAGAATTACGACTGAATACTCTAAAGGTAACTGATCCCTTGAAAAGTTCATTAATCACATGAAAAATCGAATTAAGTTTATCAAGACTAGTGTGAGGTATTAACAATTGAACGAGAAATATACTAGAGTAAAAGGCATCACTCCATCAAACAATTTTAACTGTTTCCCTGGTCTTAATTCACTTCAGCAAAACTACAGGAACAAAACATGTTTATCACTGCCTTATGCACACAATTAATCCTATTCACTGGTGGTCAATAAATGAAACACTGGTTTTTTTTATTTCAAATACAAAAATTTATTGTTAAATTCAAAATTTATAATTAGAATTCACAATCTGAAGAAATTTACTATTTCTTGAAAACAACACAAAAATTTAATTAATTCTTGAGTTAAATTATTAAACAAAATTAAATCACAAAATTTTAATTTCTGAAGAAATTAAATTAATCAAGCAAAATTTAAACTATCAAGAATTACTCAAGATTTGAAAAGAAAACCTTAATAAATGAAAATTAAATGAAATATGCAATGTTAAATTATCAATAAATATTTAAAACTGCTAAGTAAATAAATGTTAAATCACCAAAATAAAAATATTGTGAAAAATCAATAGATTGCAAACACAAGAACACACAAAAATACACAAAAGATTTATCAATAATAATTTCACTAAGGCAAAATTTCCTTAATATACCTTATTATACCATGGTAATAATAAGTAAAATTCACTTTACTTACACAAGCTTGTGAAAACCTTTGTAAAACCACAAGAAATGCAGCTGCTTTCGACTCACAAAATACTTTTTTGTTTGGCGCCATTATGATTAAACAATTTTACTTAACTCAGATCTCAAAAGCTATATCTAATACCAGTGACCACAAATATATTACATTAAAATTACTCTCTTTTGAAGAGAGAGAGAGAGAGAGAGAGAGAGAGAGAGAGAGAGAGAGAGAGAGAGAGAGAGAGAGAGAACCAAACTGATTGGTCTCTCAAATTAGAATGAGCAAATCTGAGGATTCAGTATGAAATGAAACAGTCATATGACGTCACTTCCAGCAAAATGTTTTGAACGCAATCGAGACAATACATGATCAGCGCAATGCAAGCTTAAACATGATGCAATTGACATATGACTCAGTGCAATATTTGTCCATATCTCCCAAAAGGTACATGTTTTTACCAAAAAAAAAAAAAAAAAGTAAGGAACACATGTAACATTGCGAAATCATTTGTCTTCTTCTCGTATGGGACAAAACTTTTACAGAAACCTTTGCACGATTTAATTATGACTGGCATGTTTTAAAAACAAAACGAAAAACCCGAGTGGAGCAGCGACTGTTATCTCGACTTGTCATCACTTTATCTTTTGCAATGTGAGCTGAAGTGAAATAAACCCTTCGCTATGACGCATGTGTTCCTCATTTACTACGTTACTATTAAAAAATGTATTATTAATTCTAAATTATGCTGTTAAGTTATCTAAATCACTAACTCTTTTGAGATCTGATACTACAGTACACTACATATGATATTTCAACAATCATTATCATTACACATAATACATGATAAATACAAGAGTAAATATATCAGAGCTATGGAAAGACATACATATTACAAGGCAACATCATGAATATATATATATATATATATATATATATATATATATATATATATATATATATATATATATATATATATATGTTAAAAACTCAGGGTTTAAAACTGTAAAATAAAAATTACGAATTTCTGGATTACTTACAAAGTCTAACCAATTCTCAATATTCTGCATGCAAAGAAAGGCACTTGTTCCTTCAGAAATCACTTAAATCCGCGGGCAAGAAATTTCACTATTGATGTAGCACACAAAAGGTGGATTAAACTTCCTTCAACCGTTTCAGGGTCTGAACCTTTACATGTTGCAAAAATTTTCTCCTAATATTTTCAGGTACTGATTCGGTCTAGTCTCAGTTTCTGAAACAGAGCAACCGGCCTAATTTCCCTATATAAAAATAGCAAATATGTTTTAATTTTCGATTTTAAACTCCCACCCTTAAAGAAAGTATAATTATTGAACATCATGAGCGGTTTGAGTTTTGGAAAATATTACCGCCTGTACTATTGTTTTTAATCTGGACGAAATAAATAATCTTTGCATCAACGTTGGTTTGTAAAACAATACAGGAAAAAAATAAGAATTAATTTGAACTTTCCTCTTCTCATGATTAAAAAACCAACAATCCACAAGAGAAGAATAACTTTCAAGGTCAGTTGATATTTACATACACTGGATTTAAAATTCTCTAAATGAGACTGCGTACATTACCAAGTTTTTTAACTCGACAAACAAGATTTTCCCCCTTGTAAGTTATTTTGTTTCTTATGTCAATGAGCAGTAAGATTTAGAGTAATTTTATGCGACGGAAAACCAGTGACTGTATTTTCATCGCCTCTGGGTGCAGTACAAAGAGTTGATGTTTTTCTAGAGCGAAGAATAAAATCAGCCATTGTTACATCAACAAGAACTGCATTGCTCATCTTTCATTTACTAATTATGTTGCTAATGTCTTCCTTACTGCTATTATTTGCTATTCAAGTTGCCGGTTTTACTCGAAGGTAAATGGGTAAATGGTTTTTATTCCAATTTCAGTGCTTAATTTTATCTTCAAAAGGAACATAATAGCACAATCATTCATTCGTCACCCTGTCCTTTAAAATAAAGCGGGAAAATATCTTTCGACGATACCACCTTCTGAGTTAATATTCTTCTTCACCTTAATCAATTTCTGAATTATTTCCATGGTCACAGCATACCTACGAACTGTTTTCAAATCCTGCAATTCCAACTGCACACTTACGCCAACTGATCATAACTGTTAGGCTGCTAATATTTCAGGACTAATTGCAGGAGTAATCAGCTCCACTCAGACAAATCCTTTCAGCAAAGTGGATAAAAAAACCATCCTGGCCAAGGATTACGAATTCACCATTCTATTTGGGGATTACAACTGTTGTCTTCATCCGTTGTTTATCGAGATGATGGAAAGCGAATTCCCTCACGCAGTCATAAATTAAAACAACACCGCTGCCATTCGTACCAACGTTTTGACTAGCACTTACATTAATGAGGCATGGGTCGTTGTCGGAAGGGAGAGAACAACAGTTCACTAATTGGAGTGCTTAAGGGTCTGGGGTAGGGTAGGGTAGGGGAAGGGGGAGTGCACGATGACGTACGTCTTGCTGCTCCTTGATTGTGCTTCCTTAGATCTTTTGAGTCTGATACGCGTATGGCGTTTGCATGGTTTTTTTTTTCCTGAGAGAAAACACAACATATTCCTACGTAGGAGCAGCTAAACCAAGTCTATGTCTGTGAATCCAACTGATCATGGCCTTTGGTTTTAGGACAATTATATACGATATATTTACCGGAAAAAGTCCTTAAGACTAGGGCAAAACAGAATTAATAAGATCCACATTATGAAGAAGGCATAAAAAAAGACCTGAGCTACACGGGAATCCACAATAAGTGCGAGAAATCAACGAGAGTGGAAGGAACTCATTATACACCTAATCTCAAAAGAGGAAGTCTGACGTGTTTGAATATATATACTGCATATATATATATATATATATATATATATATATATATATATATATATATATATATAATTATATATATGTATATATACTATCTATTTATCTATATATATACTATATATATATATATATATATATATATATATATATATATATATATATATATATATATATATACAAATTGTAGTCAAGGGCAGGAATACTCTGGAGATTCACACTTCCTTTATTGTTTCCTACGTTTCGTGATTCATAAGCACATCATCAGAGAATTCTATGGAAAATTAAATAAATTAATAAAAGTACTGAACGGCTAAAACTGAATAACGTTAAAACTCTCCAATCCAGAGCTATCCTCCATAAGAAATCATGCCACCAAGTGCAAAACACAGATAAATTATGATGATTTCAAAGTTATTGGCCAGGCACAGAACCAACAGAAACTGCAGATACTTGAGTCTTTAAACATTAAACTACGGGTTCCCTCATTAAACACGCAAACTACCTCAATTCCATTGTTTTTGCCATAGGTCATTACTATTTGTACCTCTGATCTTTTGTTTTGTTTTTTCTGTATATATTTTTTCTTTTACTGTTAGTGTGGTTCTATCGTTTGCATTGTAAGGTGAGCGTCTTCTGCTTTTTTTTTTATAAGTATATTACTGTCTTTGTTTGTTTCTCTGTTATTGGAAAGAGAAAAAGAGAATTTTCTTAAAATCAGACAATTTTTTTATTTTTTTTTTTTTTTATTTTGAGGGTTTTGTGATTTTGCTATTTTTAATGTGCTCTTGTGTAACCATATGTGTCCGTGTGTAACGTGATTTTAAGCTTTGTGTATGTATTTAAGTGTGCTTCTGTGTATGTAATTTTTAACAGCCTTTATAGATTTTTAGTGACTAATGTTTTAACGTTATTCAGTTTTAGCTGTTCAGTACTTTTTATTAATTTATTTAATTTTCCATAGAATTCCTGATGATGTGATTATGAATCACGAAACGTAGAAACAATAAAGGAAGTGTGAATCTCCAGAGTATTCCTGCCCTGACTACAATTTGTGTGTGTGCATCGAATCTGCCAGATTTGTGTGATATATATATATATATATATATATATATATATATATATATATATATATATATATATATATATATATATATATATATATATATATATAAAAAAACTATTAACTTTGATTTCTAATGAATTTGGATATGTAATCCACTGTAAATCTTATGATATGAAAAAAGAAATGAGTACAGAGATTCTTTACTTCTGTCAAGGTTCAAACCAACTGCGCCACCAAGGATAGATATTTATATATTCCCGTCACAAGCAAGAGAAAGTCAAGTAGTTAAGAGATCGTTTGTGGTTGTTGGATTTACAGTGTTGTAGTGCAAGTGACCTCTTGTCCAAACTGTCATGACAGCCACCTCGCAGGAAAGGGACAGGATTCAACTCATAGGGGAGGGTGGGGCTGGGGGGAGGCACTGCGAATTCGGCATGTTTTAACAATATCCAATTATGCTCTTTTTGACCTATGAACTGATAAATATTCCTAGTAGTTGGTGGACTGTAATGGATCGCACTGCAGTGACAAAGGAGAATACCTGCTGAAAACGGAAGGGTACAAATCCTTTGGAACTACCGTCTACGAGGGACAAAAAGTCTACTATGAAATTTATATATATATATATATATATATATATATATATATATATATATATATATATATATATATATATATATATATATATAAATACGCACATACATAAATTATATACAGTATATATATATATATATATATATATATATATATATATATATATATATATATATATATATATATATATATATATATTGATTGCATTATAAAGCACTGGACACAGAATGTTTTAAACAGATATCAAGGTACGCTCTGAAGTCTGTTCTGCTATAAAAAATACCAGCAAATCTAGATACATATTAGATGAAATGACTAAAATACTCATTTAAATAGTATAATTCAGCATAAATATACACAAGAGGCAGTTGAATGATGATGCACGTAATGCAGACGAGAGAGAGAGAGAGAGAGAGAGAGAGAGAGAGAGAGAGAGAGAGAGAGAGAGAGAGAGAGAGAGAGAGAGAGAGAGTTTGTAGTATAGGGGGGCCCGGTGAGTGCTATCATGTTCTGCCTAATTACCTGGCATATGTAGAGGGAGATCACGGCTGTTTAATTCCATTCCTGTCTGGAAAGATTTTTGTCTGCTGTCAGTCATATATATATATATATATATATATATATATATATATATATATATATATATATATATATATATATATATATATATTTCAAATTTTATATTTTGGTAACAGCATTAGCTACTGAAATGTCAAATGCCTTGTTACACTTGACCATAAGAATAAAAGATACGTTTGTGAAAGGTATATGTTACTTTTTATCCCATATGTCAGCGGCGAATGACGGCCATAGCAACGTGAAGAAATACAACGTACTAACTTTGCACTGGGCGAGTTATAAATTAATTACAAACAAGAGAAATCAAGCAGAGACACGCACCGAGTATCCGTCGAAAGCACAGTAGCATCGGCTACCATGAGTGAGGCCAATTAAAACTTTTTAAACTGTAATATCTTCAGCTAAGTTAAGTAGCGAAAGTTCTGGGATGAGAGTGTCTCGAGATAAAACTCGTATTATAAAGTTCTTTCTTTTCTTTTTTTTTTCCTAGGCGAACACGTGAAGAAGGATGTGTCAAGCAAAACATTTTTCCTTCGTTTTTCTTTTTTACTTTTTTGAATATTATTCTCTTGACAATATGTTGGCGGCTTATAACACGTTGCATTTTTTTTTTTGTTTACCGACAAAGTTTTGAAGGGCTGCATTCATTGTCGTCATATGTATACAGTCTAAAAACCAGCAGCGTTGCTGGTGAATATTAATGGTGAATAAGAGCGTTAAAGAAGAGTTGCCACCGTCGGTTTACTTATTTTACCGATTCTCTCGTTCCTCCTCTCACTAATGATCCTAGCAAAAAAATCGTTCTCCGAATATGAAGATACACGAATAAATAGATGAGAGACTTAAAGAACTAAAAATAATAAGGCTTTGTTAACTAAACCTTTTCTTTCCTCTTCACCTTCACCGTTCAACGCCACAAGTACATTTTTAACCTTTTACTGAAATCTGAAGACAGATGAGGATGATATCATTCGGAATAATATTTTTGAGGGGACACATAAAAGTGAAAGATATAAAAAGATAAAGAACTGGTGATGCGATTAGATGTATATGTAGATCTTTAAGAAAACAAATTTCCTTTCAATTTTAACTTTGTTCCATATAGGAACGGTACTCCAAGTTAGTAAAGTCCAGTACCGTACAATGATGGGGAAGCTGCATAGATCAGCAATGAGAACGGCGGTTTAACTTCATTATTAAAATTATTGGCCTCTCAAGAAGGTTGAGTTGACTCGTTTGCAAGTTAAAATGAACAGAAAGTTCAGTTTGAACATGACTGCAAATATGAAAAGGAAATTTTCGATCAGATCATTAAGTATTAATTAGATTCCTGTTTGGTCATCAATACCGAATTTGTTCGGACTCCTAGTTAATCAATGGCTCCCATAATCTAAATCTATCAGGAGCGGCGTCTAAGATACATACAAACTAACCGGGAAACAAAACGAGCAAGAGTGGGAATAAAAGTACTGTCTCGCATTTTTATTAATATTGTCAGTTTATTTTTATCTTTTTTTTGGGGTTATACAAATAACGAATCATATTGTTTTATGGTTGAGAAGAAACAACGATAAGAGAAAAGAGGTGACTTGACGGGTGTTATGAGGCCATCTCAACGCTAACCTGAAGAGTACATAAAGTAAGAAGTAAAATAAACACACACACAAATTATATATACATATATATATATATATATATATATATATATATATATATATATATATATATATATATATATATATGTATATATATGTATATATAAATTTATATATTTACATACATACTCTGTAAGCGTTTTCATCCAAGACGTTAGCCTTACAATACATATGGAGCAGGTTGTTACACTGTGACATTTCTGCCCTTCACTGGGGGTTAATTATTTTTATTATAGAATGGAGAGAACATTCAAAATGCCAGACGATGCACCATACCTGAAGAAACATATAAGTTGGCAACATATCAAGTCAAAGATGGTAAAATATCATTAAGAAAAGCTTCATACTCAGTTGATGTATAAACTTAATGACCGCGCAATGATTTCTTACAAGGACTGAGAAGAAAGATCAAGATGCATCAGCGTCCTCTGCATATT
The DNA here is from genome assembly GCF_040412425.1 of Macrobrachium rosenbergii. Classification (NCBI taxonomy): domain Eukaryota; kingdom Metazoa; phylum Arthropoda; class Malacostraca; order Decapoda; family Palaemonidae; genus Macrobrachium; species Macrobrachium rosenbergii. Next base: position 18,426,043 of record NC_089747.1, read on the forward strand.
GACTGGCTAAGCATAACTCAAGCAAGTTTTTTTGAAGATAATAAAAAAAGCTAGATGAATGGTATTCATTCTAGTAACAATGCATTATGGTTTAATGTCAGGAGATATTAGAAACCTTGCATGCACGTATATGCAGTGTTCTTATAAGTCGTGTATCCCCCAAACTGGTATTAACCCGATTAGGCAACTGACCATTGGTTATTGGGATTTTTACAGATATCTGAAGACATCCCTTCTCAATCCAGAGACTCTCAGCTTGTCCAGAGCAACGAGCTTTATGGTCATAACTGTCGGGAACTTTGGCTAATCTTAAAAATGTGTATCAAAGATAAAACATTGAAGGGCATAAGGTGTGGAATGTTTACCAGTAAGGAGTTGCTACTGTGTAAAAACCTTCAGAAAGTTTACCAGAAAAATGGGAAAAATGCAACTAGGAAGAACAACATCTCCCAAACAGTGGGAACAGTCGACACAGAAATGGCTGTTAATGCAACTGGTAATTAGCAGGTCTCCCGCTATTTTCCCCCGTGTTCACTTGAAAAGAAAAATGCCATTACTGACGGCTCGACAGGGTTTGTGGGTGCAGTTCATCCCAACAGTCACGGCAGGTCCAATCTTCTTGCAATTTATGAAACATTCCCATAGTTGTGTACCTTCTTCAACTGAATCTCCATTACTGGTAATTTTGGATAACCATTCCTTACATCTGACTGTGGCAGTGTTAGACTAGCAAGGAAAATGTAATAATACTTTTGAATTTCCACCGCAAATTTCAGGTACTCCAGCCACTAGACGCCAGTGTCTATGACCCATTTAAAAAGAAATACGATGCTTGGAAGAAAAGCCATCCCCAGTATCCCAAAATCGATTTAAGGAGCATTAGTAATGCTTACGCTGATCCGGACTTCCTCACATAGAGCTTGACAGATAGACCCAAACCTGAACCACAGCAGCAAGAATACAGGAGCAACCTGAGTTATTTGGCATTAGTGGAAGGCCTAAATTATCTACCAGTGAAAAACTTACATTTAGTACACAACAAAGGAAGATGGTGGAACAAGAATATATTACCATGTCTAAAGACTTGCAAGAGAAAATAAACAGTAAATAGAGAAAAAAGAAAATCTGTTATACCCAATTACACTCTTGTAAAGTAGGACTGATATAGAGAAGAATGAGATTTTGAAAATGGAAAAATCAAAGAAAGACTACTGAGTGGTAACAAAGACAAAAACGTGAACTTGGAAAGTAGGAGAAAATATTGTGAATGTAGTTCTGAAAATGAAGATCTAGACATGACTCTCTATTGTAAATCTAGAGATATGTGTCCAGATCAGGCCAGGTGAAGGCTGGATCCAAATGAGGTCACGCGCGCTGGGGGGGGTGGGGGTTACGATGCTTTCCATATTTGTATCAACTGTATCACTGAAACAGAAGTTAAAAGAACTTGCATGATGTTTATGAAAAGCTCTACTTTTGTTCTGATTGCATTTTCGAATGTTCAAGTGATATTTGTAACTGGCATTTCTTTAGTGAAGCTGAAAGTATAGTGGTAATTTATTAAATGGCATATATTTAGAGTAAGCAATCTTTTTTGCGATTCTGCCGTGAATAATACAATCTTTTAGGACAGTAAATGATATAATTATAACCACTTGCCCAATATGGGATTAACTGTTGCAATTTTAAATGTCAAATACTTAAATTCCAGCATTTCATTGACGACGAAAGCAGTATTAGATGTTTTAAAGTATGATACTAAATTTCTCATGACGAGCAATTCGTAACCAAAATAGTAAACTGAATAAAAAAATTATTGATGTAAAAAAATCGTGGTAATTGGCTTAAGTCTCCCATATATATATATATATATATATATATATATATATATATATATATATATATATATATATATATATATACATATACCTATTCTTTTTGCCGCCAACTATGTTAGCCGGAGGCCCAGCAAGAGTCAAAGAGGCGTGTGGAGTGAAGAGGTCCAGTCATTAGTCAACCTAAATCTCGGCACACCAAATGGGCAGACACTTGATGTCTTCACTTCACTCTCGAGGGCTCTCCACCGAGACGAACTCGAGATGGAGACGGAGGAAAGAGTCGAGAAAGAGGAGGAGATGAAGGTGGAAAGGGAGGAGGGAGGGGAGAGATGGAAAGGGGAGGAGGGAGGGGGGAGATGGGAAGGCAGGGAAGGAGAGGGGGGAAGGGGCTGTGGAGGTAGATGGGGCTAAAGCAGGAGATGGCTGTGCTGACGATGAAGGAGAGAGAGAGAGAGAGAGAGAGAGAGAGAGAGAGAGAGAGAGAGAGAGAGAGAGAGGTCAAATAATAAGGATAGACCTAAAATAAAAATGGATACTAATAAGCTGTCATCTAGAAGAGATGAAGCTTAACGACTTATGACTCTACACTACTGGAATGCAATTCAGATCATTAAGGGTAAAATTCAAAATGGCAGATGGACGAGTCTTTGTAATGTTCCAGCACTTTAGGAGGAAGGTAAATCATAAGCAAAATTCTTACGATTTTATATATATATATATATATATATATATATATATATATATATATATACACATATATATATATATATATATATATATATATATATATATATATATATATATATATATATATATATATATATATAGACAACTAAATTGAAAACGTTCAGCAAAAGGACAACGCAAATCTACACGTTTGATTTCAGGATGGAAGACAACAAAGTAAAGAAATGGTGTCCTGAGAGAGAGAGAGAGAGAGAGAGAGAGAGAGAGAGAGAGAGAGAGAGAGAGAGAGAGAGAATGTAGACGAGACACTTGGAAAACAAATGAGCTATGGCCTGAGGGTTCGGAAGGAAGGAAGGAAGCAAGGACGTGTCACACAGGCCTGGAGAAGTTGCTTTTAATTACTGGAGAACTGAGGCTGTGCCTTCTTCCTCGTTAAACACACTCGCTTGATTCCAGTGTATTTGTTGTCTATCTTTTAATGACCTGTGTCAAATTCTCTGTCGAAATGTTTTTAAAGAGGCTTGTCACTGATTTCATCATGTTTCCTTTTATTACTGTTGTTGTCACATCTTGGAATTTTTTTTTTTTTTTATAATTTTACTATTATTATTATTTTGTTAGTTAATCATTGTTGTTGTAATAGCGGCTGTATTCACTGCCATTAAAAGATTTTTGATTTCCAATGCTCTAATCGTATTCTGTACACTTGCTCCCATGCTTTGGTTGTTTCAATTAATTTATTTGTAATTTTCTTCTCTTAGTAACAAAATAAAGCATCGTACCTTGGATGTGTTTGCATCACTGATTTCTGGTTACTGTTATTAGCTTTAAATTGATAACAGTAGCAGCCAGTCTCGGTATTACTGTTGTTTTACTCATCTCCTTGTTTAGCGTTCTGGGAACTTGCTAACATTCAATTGTTTTTTCATAAAAATTTACTCATGAACATACTTTTATCGTACTCCACACGCATATGCACGTGTTCATGCTCAAAATCATGACTTCATATACATGCACTGACTTTTGAGGTAGAGAATGTAAGAGATACTCCAAACACCAGGAAAAAAAATATAAAGAACTAAATGATTAAGAACTGAAATGCGAGTGAAACAGAAAATAACTGAAAAGGAAAAACTGGGATGAAAGCGTGGCAGGGAAATGAGCTTAGCAGTTAAGCACTACAAGAAATGATGGCAAAAAATAAAAAAAAAATAAAAAAAAATAAAGTGAAATCACGACGAACGTATTGATTATAACTCAATATGTAGACAAAGCGAAAGAGGTACCTGACTTGCGAAGCAAGCATCCACAAACAGAATTACCATATGTAAAGACGTGAAAAATAGAGAATGAAATATGAAATAACTGAGGAACGAACCTGTTTGAATCCTTATACAGGAAAGGTTTCCCTTTGATTCTCATTGCAAAAGCATATACCTGATACTGAGATATGGGAGGATTTATAGTGGAAAGTGAAAAGGTAATCAACTTTACGGCAAAAATGCGAAACTACGAAGAATGCTTAAAAATTCAGTAACTGAAAATTGATGAAAGAAACCACAAGAGACTATTCATTGGTATATATGAATATAGAGCAAATGATCACGCGTCATTAAATAATTATATGCCCTAACACTGGAGGCAAATTATTTTACAAAATTTTACTAAAGTAACTTTCACTGACAGAAATATATGCATGTTTATGTACATCCCGGTGTATGTAATTTGAATATTTATGTAACTCAATATTTACAAATCTAGGTTTTTTTTTTTTTTTTTTTTTTTGCATTTATGTACGTTTACCTAAAGCTTCTTGTCCAAAAAAGTGGTTCATTCAATAATACTCAGGTCTGAAAGTCACTGACGAAACTTTCCATGCGTATGATGTAAAAACAGGATATAATTCCAGACTGTAAGTCGTCTTACATGTACTGCGACAGCCCGTGGTCAGTGATTACGTCTTCAGCTGTCTTGTACAGTACCCAGCTTGATTAAGCACACACCATTTCGCTGTTTACTTGGATTATCTGCAATGGTTGTTAGTGTCCATGAGAAACGATGATTAACTCAAGTAAAAACAGCCTTCGACAGGATTTTGAACCAAGGAAATTTCGCCCTTTACTATCGAAGAAGAGCACAGGAAACTACGGGGCCCCACTTTCTGATTCCTCCCATCCTCGTTCTCCTTCCTCCACCTCCTACTTCCTTATCCCTCCTTCCTTACCCCCCCAACCAATGATCCTGAAGAATACCCTGCCCTGCCTAAATTTCGAGTGCTACCATCCAAAGGACGGCCCTCCTACGCAGCTTTGGTTGCCCTGGAGATGAAAAAACCGGACATCAAAATTACTGCCAGAGGAGAACTGACTGTTACTCAAGCAGCTGTGGACTCGCTGAAAGCCAACACGGATTTCAAACTATTAAACCCGAACGAAAAAAATATTTACAGCAACAATCTGTGCGTATCCAATTTCGCTTCCTTTGGATCTTCTGTAAGAACGATCTTACATGATCTATGCCCGACGATGAGACGACGCATGAGGGCACCTTTAAAGGGCCAGTTTTAAGCGAAGTATAGCTCAAGTATTGGGATAATTTCCCACTGACGAATACTGCACATGTAGCCAACGTTATGGACAACATCAAGACCGTTGCAAAGGGCAAATTGTTTGTGCAATTTGTAGCAATAAAAAGAGACCAAAGATAATTGAGATAATTTAAAAAAAGGTGAACCAACCAACCACTCTCAAGTGGTTTGTCCAGCGGTGCAGTGTCAGATTAGCGTGGGTTGCACAATTAAAAGCAAGCATGCACCCATCAACACCGACACCACGACCGGGAGAAGCACTTCAGCAATCAGCATGGCAAAGGACCATCTAACCAAGGTCTAGACCTTGCATCTAACAACCCGTGAAAACATTCAGTGCCTCGGAGAGACACCTAACGCTCAGCCATCGTCCAAACTTACTCCGTACAACTCCCTTAACACCGCTCACTAAACCCCACCCCCTCACCTTCGATCTCAACTTCTTACGTAAGTGCTCCTTTTATCCCCTCAACCCCATTCTCTTCCAGATCTCTGAACCTGCAGAGCATGCAAACGACGAAACCGATCCAAATGAAGAAATAAATAAAGAAATGTTGATGCACTTAGCAGGATTCGGAATCGCAACCGATAAATCAGAACTACGTGACCACGATGAAGGACGTAAGTTTACTCCCGCTCATACATACATTTATATCAGTCGAATTCTGATTCTTCACTAGGGCTGGGACAGACCTATCCTTACCACTGTAGCGTAGTGTTCAAGCGTGCAATGCTTTTAGGCTAATACACACACACATACACACACACACACACACACACACACACACACACACACACACACACACACATATATATATATATATATATATATATATATATATATATATATATATATATATATATATATATGTATGTGTTAGCCACTGTCACCCGTCCAAGTACTGACGAGACCCAACGTAACTACGATGTAACCGTTTTTTCCATAAAAATCGGTGACTCCAGAAGATACCCTTCCGTTTTTCAGTACATATTTGTGGGAAAAGGTTGTTCAAAGGGGTTAAGTACCAACAGCCTCTGATATTCTCGGGTCACCCATCTGTACACTGACAAAACCTGTAGCTGCTTAACTTCTCTGCCAATGGAACTAGCGGTATGTGGAATGCATCAATGCGCATATATATATATATATATATATATATATATATATATATATATATATATATATATATATATATATATGTATATACATATATAAACACATTTACAAAAACGCACGAGTGTGTGTGTGTGTGTGTGTGCGCGCGCGCGCTTGTGTGTATGTGTGTGTAACAGCAACCGATATTATACAGGTATATAGGCATATAGAGAGCCAGAGAGAGATATAAATTGCCCCAACAAAACTTTGAGGAGCAGGGCCAGTCCTTGTGGAAAGATAATCCCGAAAGTCGCCCAGACGATAAATTAAAATCGGAGTCCTTATCTGGTGAGCTCTTGTGTGGGCAGCGTTATCAGCGGCGGACGAGGGAACGTCGTGTTGAAGCATATCGCGCTTCATATCGAGGGTCAACTCCGCGAACGAGACTCTCCCATTATCCGTCCTCTGTCCGGGATTGGCCAGGCGCAAAAGGAAAGGACGCCCTCCCTCCCTGCTAGGCATCGCTTACATGTGGATGTGTTGCTGTTTGACTACGAATGTTTTCGGGGAGGTATACATTTTGCTGCTACCCTGGTACGAATCTGAAGTTACGCTCGCGCGAGCGCACACACACACACATATATTATGTACAGTATATAATAATCATATAGTAATAATAATATCCTTTATTGCGGCTCAGGGCCATATACATGGAATATACAAATACAACGCACACAATCTAGATACATAAGGTAACATGATAAAAATAATAATCGGCAGTATCAACACAGTTGGTGAAGTAGAAAAAAAAGAGTTCATAATAATGGTAATGACAGTAATTATATGGAGAATAATAGCAGAAAAAAATGTCAAAAGTGATAAAAATAAAAAATACAGATTGCAGACGATTAATTTCCATCCGGGGACCTCAGGTGGCTACAGAAGTCAGGTCCAGAAGGCTAAATACGAATTTTGAAAATACCAAAACTCTACAATTATATTAATCACAGTAATAATACAAAAGTAAAAATACCAATAATAACAAGAAAATTAGAAATATAATAATAATAATAATAATAATAATAATAATAATAATAATAATAATAATAATAATGACAGATTCTGGAGATGACAGTTCATAATTGCAAAAATGGAGAATATGTCATTTAAGGAACAGACGCCTCAGTATCCCATCTTTCCCACAATTTAGATCTTCTTGCCTCACTGCTTAGGATGCTTTGCATGAGCGGATAGCTGCTGTTTCTCAGTCGGGTGATCAGACTGGATATTTGACCCCCCAAGGGGCTAGTACTAAACACGGCAAAACAGTGTATAGGTAAGACATTGTTTTTGCCGTATTTAGTACTAGCCCCTGCGGGATCAAATGTCCCTAAGTGCATTTCGCCATCTGCCTGAAATTTCAGGCAGTTCGCGAAATGCCTGGTTTTCGCTATTCCTGTAAAACACACACACATATATATATGTATGTATGTATGTATATATGTATAACATATATATATATATATATATATATATATATATATATATATATATATATATATATATATATATATATATATATATATATATCAAAGTGACTTCGATGAGTAAATGAAAAACTATATATTAATAAGTGCATTGCGAGAACATTGCTGTAGCTTGTCCCACAGAGGTGCAGTGTATGCTCTTTCTTGCTTCATAAGATATCCTAGCTTTATACTTTCTATGAATACTTTTATACGATATTGTGCGAACGATATTCACCCACTAAATATTTAGTCTTCCTCTATCCCTGAACACTGGAATCTCTTGTGTTTCCCTTTGTTTTGCGTGTACTATAACTACCTCCTTTGGATGAGTATTTTTGTATACCAAAGATACACACCTGTTGACACATGTCTTTTTCACGCACACGTAAAAAAAATATCCCTTTATTTTTCCTTATTTTTGCTTATGGGATGAAAACGATGTGATCACGAATATGATAACTTATTTTCATTACTCTTCCTTTTTCATAATTCAACGACAATCAACAACTATTTCCTTTTTGTTCTTTTACTCTCTCTTTTTAACACTGCTTCAACTCCTCTTCTACTTAATGCCATGAGGTGTTTTGCCTGTTCTCCTCTTTATGCCATTACGCCAGGCGAACATATATAACGAGATCGGATGTGCTAGTTTTAGTTTTCTGCAAAAGAAAACTATTGAAATGGCTTTGTCTGTCGTCTGCACTTTTTCTGTCCGCCCCCAGATCCTACAAACTACTGAGGCAAGAGGGCTGCAAATTGTTGTGTCGATCATCCTCCCTCAAATCTTCAAATATACCAAATTGCAGCCCTCTAGCCTCAGTAGTTTTCATTTTATTTAAGGTTAAAGTTAGCCATGATCGTGGGTCTGGCACCGCAACAACACAGGCCACCATGGCCGGCTGAGAGTTTCATGGGCCGTGGCTTAGAGCTTCATACAGTGTATAACGCTGTACAGAAAACTCGACTGCTTCGAAGAAACTTCGGCGCATTTTTTATTTTTTTTTAACGCCAAATTGTCGGATTTTTTATGGACAGTTTGTGACTCATTTCAGACGATTTACTCCCCTCGTAAATGGTTCTTAGTCGGCGCCTTATTTTCACTCTGTTGTGCTTAAGAGGCAGAAATCTCAGTTGTCTTTTTCTCCACTCCAAAGTATCTTAGAGCATTAAGAGCGCGCGAAGTTGTCTTTGTTAGAGCTCTCCGTCCTTATTTATAACCGTTGTTTTTAGAGCCCGGGAGAATTATGCACAGCGCTGAGAGCCGACGTTGTGTAACCATATGGAGCTAAAAGTAAAATAATAGACCTTGTTTAATAGTTTTAACATTTTTTCTTACATTATCACCTTTTAAGTATTTGTCATATTCAGATATTTTTACGCAATTTTCGGGCATGAAATTTCAAATAATTTTTTGCTGTAACATTACTTGTCTCGAATGTTTCATGAGCAAACAATTTTATAATTAGTTATAAAACTAGTATTGAATATATATATATATATATATATATATATATATATATATAATATATATATATATATATATATAATATATATATATATGTATATATATACACATACATATATATATATATATATATATATATATATATATATATATATATATATATATATATATATATATATATATATATATATATATATATATATATCACACGCGCACTGATTCGTAAGCGAACATATCCCTTCTTTATTCAAAAGTGGAGCTTATTGTATGGGAATAGCCGGCAACGCTCCATCGTTTATTCGCGCCTAACTTAAACTTTGTTGATCCAGCAAACATCTCCCTAAGCGACTATTAACCGAATAAACTTGCGCTTTTACACTCTGAAACGGTTGCTATTTTATCCGGCCCACTGATATTGGCTCTAGAAGCACCTCGTTTGACCTTGTATATAGCTCATTTGCGATTTAATGTCATCATTGCCTGGATATCCGTGAATTGTTTTTTTCTAGCTTTTCGTTCTCTCTAGGCTATCTCGATTCAGCAAGACTTAGAGAGAGAGAGAGAGAGAGAGAGAGAGAGAGAGAGAGAGAGAGAGAGAGAGAGAAAGGTGCAGCCGTTTTCTTCGCATATATACGAGGTTTAGACTAACGCTATTCATACGTAGTGTTTTCCAGGTACCATATTGTCTGATATAGGCTGGCATCTAATTGTGTCCTTTTGTGCTGAGAGAGAGAGAGAGAGAGAGAGAGAGAGAGAGAGAGAGAAGGTGCAGCCGTTTTCTTCGCATATATAATGAGGTTTAGACTAACGCTATTCATACATAGTGTTTTCCAGGTTCCATATTGTCTGATATAGGCTGGCATCTAATTGTGTCCTTTTGTGCTGAGAGAGAGAGAGAGAGAGAGAGAGAGAGAGAGAGAGAGAGAGAGAGAGAGAGAGAGAGAGAGTGCCTTTGATAGCGTAGTCTTGGGCGTTTAACCTCACCGTTTAACAGGCTGTTGTTATATCATTTTGCTTAAACGTTAGCCGTTTCGGGCGATCACCAACAATTAACGGTTAAATTGGGGACAAAATTTTCGATTAATTCGAAAGGATAAGGGGAAAATAAAAACAGCATATATAAATATCATAAAAAGACAACCGACCTGAAGGAACTTCATCAAGGAACGGTACTTTTCCATGTTATGAAAAAAGGTGATATCAGTTATTTTTTCTTAAATAATAATGAAGGACTGAACTCTTAAATAACGGCAACATCGTAATTTTTGCCATTTTTATATATACAGATTACTGTGGTGACTGTCCCATTTATCCAGGTATTACTAAAAGTCAAACAGCAATGTTTGTGCGAAGGAACTAAAATATTACTTTTATCACGGCTTTCGGAGAGGTTACTGCAACGCTTTAAACAATTATAAAAAGTGTACATAAATAATAATTATGTAAACACAAAGAGAATAAAATATAATTTGCTAAAAAATAAAAGAAACTGCTTCGTTAATATCCATCATGGGCTGTTCTAAGGAGCAAGAGGCTTGCTCAGTTTAACAGAACATAACAGACATGACGCATAAAGCAAATGGACCTTAAGCAATTCCCAACAGCATTCCTTAGTTGTCACAGTATTATTTGGCAGTGTTCTTTTTACAAAGTCTCTTTACAAAGTTCTGAATAAAGTATTACGAACTGCTTACCAGGGCTTTGTTGTAATTGTGTATATCCAGACCCCAGAAACTACATACTAGTGTGAATGCAGTGTCATTCCCATGCAATTATTTAATCGTGCCTCTTAACAGATCTGAAAGGTCTGATAATTCTTGTCGACATACAGAGCACATAAATGACATATGAAAATATAAATATAAGAAAGGGTCTTTTTATCTGTTTTCTCAAATAATGTGATCAACATAAGTTTCATCAGTTACGGGAATGTTGTCTATGACCTAAAAGTATTTTGGTTTAAATATAATGCAGACAATAGCTTTAATATGATTAGTAACAGGAACCCAGATTTAGGTATTTGGAACCCCAATTTTGATCGCGAAGAAAATTCCAAAAATACACAATGAAATGTTCATAAAAATCCACGGATATTGCTCGCGTTTCATTAACAAAATTATTCATAACGACAGACAGGTGTCTCTTACACCTGCCTATTCTCCATCTCTGCAAGATAAAGGTCATCCACGGTTTTAACACACAGCTGGTCTTCTCTGTTGAATAATGCGCAACATTTAACCACGCTACCTCTTATAATTTTCTACAGCTTGTTTGATCATTTATTAATCTGGGTTTATGTAAGTGAAATACATTAGTGAATCGCAATAACCTTTCTAAAAATGATATCGCATTATTAGGCTTACTAATGATTAATTATATATATATATATATATATATATATATATATATATATATATATATTCACACACATAAATACACAGTATATGTATATATATTATATATACATATACTATATATATATATATATATATATATATATATATATATATATATATATATATATATATATATATATATATATATATTATTCTTAAGCGTAATTCTGCAATAAAAACTTGAAAGCTTCAACCATTAGCTTTACTGTCATCATTTTATAAGAAACAAAATGGTGAGAATATCAGATTAAAACCTCCCCACAAATGACATCGCATATATATATATGTATATATATATACATATATATATATATATATATATATATATATATATATAAATATATATATATGTATATATATATATATATTTATATTAATTTTTTTTAGTGTTTTCCTATAACAAAATCCGGAACACTGTAACCATTACCTTTAAGTGTCATTCTTTTCTAAGAATAAAAAGGTGAGAGTATTAGAGATTGTTCTTATACAGTTTACGACTTGAAATGATGTTTATTTTCTGGTAGTTATTACAGCCGCGGCCACAGAGGGTGAAAATTTTATTCTAGCGTCCTGACAGCCTATCGTTGAGAAATAGATCGCACTGTTGACGGGTAGGTTGCCGGACACGTTAATGAAACCTTCCAACCCGTTGGCCGCGACCTAGTAGAAGATATTTTAGTCCACTATGAATTCGAATATAATTTGAATCTGGGTCTGCGTTCACATTTGTAACAGAATTAAATATTAATCCAACTGCTATATATGACATTGAACATGGCACAACAACCCCAAGGTGGCTCAGCAATTGTGCGGGTAAGAGGAGAATTAAACAATGGTTTAATTAATCACATTCTCTGCAGCACACAATTAGCTCAGTAAAGGCTCCCACTAAAGTTCAGCTATGCCTGCGCAGTTATGCCTGCACAGTCGGCCTATGCAAACTGAACCCACTAACGTTCAGTTTTGCCTGCACAGGCATAACTGAGCGTTAGTGGCGGTCTTAAGAAACACCAAAGGTAGCAATGAATTCTTGATTCTAGAAATGACGATGAAGGAAACGTGCGCTAAAACTGGAGCGTGAAGGAAGCCTTTATTGCGCAAAAATTCGATATTTGGGTACCAACAATCCGCAGTCATATTGTCGATGTGTTAACAAAAAGTTTCAAGTCCAAAGGTCACAGCCGTGACGCAGGCACCGAAGGAGAGCATCACACAAGTATATGTCAACGTCGATCATCAGAACAGTCCCCACCAAGAGGACCGGTTACCTGGCGATCAGTCATTTGAACTTCGAGACTGTTTACTCGTTGGCAACTGCCTTGTTATGTTAAGCTATCATTTTAGCTTACTTATTTTAGACTGTGACGTCATTTTTATTTTTGATTACTGACAATTTTAATTTAGTTTACTGTTAAGCATATGTAATTTTTTTAATTCTTGGAAGAAGCATTCTGTAAAAGTGCAGAAGCTTGTAAGTACTTACAAAGTGCTTAACTTACAACTAACACATACATCATATGACTGGTGAATTCTTGACACCTCACGGTGTTTCCTTCAAGTTAAATTAATATTCAGCCAACATAATACAAATAACTTTAAATATGCCTTGAACAAACGCCCTGATTTCGTATTATGCACATAAGTAGGAGGATGTCCTATACTGTCATTTTGCCTTTCTTGTGTAGTGTGCAGGAAAATGAGTTATGTTGGACTGAAGCTTATGTTGCTAAAGATTGTTCTTTACAATTACTTTTTTTTAAACAATATGTTTGGTTCATTTCGTATTTCACGAAATTATTTCCTTTGCATTTTCATTTCCCCTCATCCTTAATCCGTCATCTGCCGAAGAGCCGTCCTCCCAAGTTGGCCGAAGCAACAGCTAATGGAAGTATCGCTCAGTTTGCTCGGTACACGACACACTACGCCACCTACTCTCTCGCCAGCCCAACCTTTCAGCAACAAAAATAGTAATAAAAAAAATTATCTCTCGCCCTAAAAAGCTTTCTAGGAAGTGAAAGGTCAACGGTGTCTGCGAGCTGTTGAGAAGTGACTGTTGACGTGGCAGTCTTTTAGCCCGTGTAAAAAGGGGCTATCATTGTCGCTCCTTCCTAATGGGTGCCATGAGTCCTTTTTTTAATCTTCTAAGATTTTTAGGCTGACTTTTATGTTCTCAATTTCACGGTTCGTTTTGGATCCTGATACACCTTATTGCGAGATATGAACGCTGTGAGTGTCTTGATTCTTTTCGTGGGTAATTGTCAAATATAACTGTTATACTGCCTTGTCATTATCATCTGTGCGTTGCACTGAGCATCATGTTCCATTTTTGTATCTGGATACGTAATTTATGCAAATGATACATTCCCTTTATGTGTTGTTATTCCTTCAAGTACCTCGATTTCAAGTTTTATCGTACATCTACTTATTGATTAACTGTAAGGGAAAGTGGGGAGAATAACATGCTTTATTTTTTCTTCCAGACTGACAATTTTGTTAACCATTCGTCGACGCTTTCATTTCCTGTATGAGCTCATTATTTTTCAGTCCATTCAAAGTAGTCAACTTTCTTCTTATTCTAATAACAAGTTGCCGTTCCTGTTGGCCGCTGATCACAGCTAATAGTATTCTATTTCCTTTTAAAAAATAGAGAGACAGGTTTCAGAACCAGGGTCGTAACAGTTAGAAATATGTTTATTCTTTTGATTACCAGCTGACATATAAAGCTATGAGGCTTAATCCTGGCTGGAGGCCTTCCCGTGAAACAGATGCTGCCACCTTCTATTCGCTGTTTAAATGATGAATAATCTGCTATTACAATATTTAGTATTTAGCCTCATTTGCTCATTAAAATATTTCTGTTATTACGTCTGTTATTTCACTTCATAAAACAGAATGGAATATACAGTAGAGTTTAGGCCAAAGGGCAAGCACTGGGACCTACGAGATCATTCCGCGCTGGAAAGGAAATTGAGAGTAGATAGGTTTGAAAGGTGTAAAAGGAGGAAAATCTCGCAGTTGTACTTTGAAATAATTGTTAGGAGAGGGGGAGGGATAGCAAGGTGGCAGAAAGATAATATGAATGGAGGTGTAGTAAAAGGAATGAAAGAGGTTGCAGCTAGGGACCAAAGGACGCTGCAAAGAACCTTTAGTAATACCTACATTGCACCCCGCGAGGTACACGAACGGTATACCCTCCTACGGGGTTCATAAAAAAGAGAAAACCAAGTCGTTGACGAGTTACAACCCGGTTAATATAAAGTACCAAGATATCAAGTTTCCACGGAAACGCTGGAATGTTCGTTATTCAATCTCGTTTAGTTAGAGACGAATAGACCAGAATTTCCTGTACTACTTCGAGGGTTTTCGTTATAATTTCGTTTTCACGGAATTTCTGTACTAATGGGTGAGTGGGCGCGCCTGTCCATTTGAGCGAGAATTAGTGTGCATGCGATCAGATTGGCTTCTGGGCCAGAAAGGATTTGAAAAATATTAATCCTTATCATAAATCTAAATATAATAAAAAAAATTATCTTGTAACGAATGAATTTCACTCTGGTTTCTAGTAAACGGGTTGTAAATACTTTCAGACTTATAATGAGATCTTAGTGTTACTTCTTGCTCTGCTAAGGAATGACTGTGATAAAAGATACCATTTTCAAAATAAGTCCCATCCAAAATTTTTTTATTAAGTGCTGAAGTCCTGAGACAAAGCAGAATTCATTTCTCAGATAGAGTTCTGGAATTATCATTATTATCATGTCACATCCAATTATCAATAATTTTCAACAATCATTATACTTACAATTATTTGTGAAAGTAGTACCTGCGGTAATCACGGTCTAGATATATCTGGACCGAGGCGGTAATATTTGTTAAAAGTATATAATTATGATAATTATCATCATCATCATCATCATCGTCACCATCCCCTTCACCATTACGGCAATAATATTGCCAGCAATATTATTGCTAATATTACTGTAAATCAATGCCCCCGTAAATACAAATCCTTCTGGAATCAATCAAAATTGGGCGCGCGACCATCTGCGGCAACCTTCAACCATCTGTTGTTCCCGTGACGTCAGATTTTACTACATCATATATGAATGACTCCCTGAGGTCGTCAGCTGGCTACCACTTCCGTATAACTTAATGTGCAATTTAACGAAAAATATTTCTGGGAAGTGCCCTTGGAAGTGCCCCATGAGCCTTGTTTATTGTGACCTTTATGCCCGCACGCGGGGAGATGTTATTGCTTCCAGGGTGGGGGTGGGGTTGATGGGAGAGGAGGCGGGTGGGGGGTTAAGTCAGGGGATGGATGATGCTACTCCTTGAAGATGCTGCTGTGGGAATTATTACTTTCACTTTCGTTCCTTTATTTTCTTTTATTCCTCCTATTCCTCTTTTGTTTTATATGCTAATTTTTCCGGTTTACGTAGTTTTCCTTCATATGGATTTTATTGTAGATCTTAGATTTCGTCGTCTGTGGTTGATCGCCCTAACTTTATTTACTTTGACTTCGAGATATTGTTCCCTTTTTCGTCGTTTTATATTGAACACAGCTCCCATTGTCTCTGTCCATATACAATCTTTTACAATATATATATATATATATATATATATATATATATATATATATATATATACATATATATATATATATATATATAATATATATATATATATATATATATATAATTTATATATATATACACATACACGAACACACACGCACACACATATATATACATACATACACACACACACACACACACACACACACATATATATATATATATATATATATATATATATATATATATATAATATATATATATATATATATATATATATATATATATATATATATATATATATATATATATAATGCTCGTGTGATATTTTTTAAAAATTTAGATTAACTTCCACTGCTTTATTTTCATCTCAGCTAAAAGGTCTTAAAAACCTAAGCTCTTATCTGAAGTCTTTTCCGTCTTAACTGTCTTTTCTGAGAATGAGTGTAAACTTTTCTTCAGAGATTTTCTTAGAATCAATGTCTGTAGTTCACTATGTTTCTAAGAAGCTCAAGTCCTCCTCACTTCTTCTTCTTCGTCTTTAACGTGCATTTTTCCCATTATTATATGGGGTAAGCACGATGCCTTCTTTTGAAGGACTTTGATTTGGCGGTGGGGTAGGCCGTAGCCTCGATCGGCTGCCCTGCCTGACATCGCTTAGACCCCGGTAGCGAATGTGTACATGTTACTAAACCCCCAGCTCCCTTTCTCGCTGCTTGAAAAATAAAATTAGGACAAAATTAAATTTTTGATATGAAGAATGGGTTGGGACGCACCGTACATCTACAAAAGCAAATACAAGAGAGAGAACAACGTCAAATGTATTCATTACCTTAAGCATATAATTATTAGAAATTTTAAATGACAACGTTCATAAGCCGAAACTTGTCAGAGCGGGTGTACTGTAAGTATGTTCAGCACTTAGAGACTGGTATATTGAAACAAAATTGCATTTCGGTGACTTAGTGACAACCAAATAAAACCTGTGAGAGATGGAAAAAAATTAACTCGGTGTAAATGGGATTTCTAGGACCTCTAAACATTTCAATTTCGAGATTCTGCTAAGTGGATAAACCTGTCAATAAGCTAGCAACCTCCGAGGGAGTTTTAAGCATGTACCAATTAAATTTTTTTTTTATTTACTTTCATGGGCCCAACTTTTAATTTATTCCAACATAACAGCGCTCAAGGCACCTTCAAGGTTATGATAGCAAACTAGAAGAGAGAATAACTCATAAAACATTGGGTACCAAAAAAAAAAAAAGGTTGAAACACCAAATAAACAGAGGCGTTATCAAGAAAAAAAACTTTGCAAATTAGTTAGAACTGTAGATAAAATTAGCATTCAAGTTTCTGTTCAGATATTCATTAAATTAGCATGATCTAACCGTATACATTTGCCGGACAGTAGAAATAATAACATAAAACCATTTTTCATATGCAAATGTTTATTACCTGTAAGAATCTGCTCATAATGGTTCATGCAGACTGCTTCATACAGAAAAGGAGGCATCCAGAGCCACCCTAGGAAAGTTAATCTTTCTATAATGGCTCTAAAGCTGCAGACTGATTCGGCAAAAAAAAAAAAAAAAACGGTAATGCCATGTCTGTGTATTTTTTTCATCATCAAGCTGTTTCCCCATAACAGGGGTCTCCAGAAAAAAAGACAACGTGCACTGCTACAATTATACTTTCACTGCTGCATCGTACAAGAACTCCTGTTAAAAAAAAAAAAAAACTGTCAAAACAACAGCCGATTCACACACTTTCACAAAGGCCTCATCAGTAGTTTATCAAGTCACCTAAACACACGCATTACACCATACGTCTTCTCCTTTCGTTACTCTCACGCTTCCTGAATACTGAGACTCTCCGGATATCTCTTTCACATCATCTACCCGGCGATCTCCAAGCGTTCGTCTCCTCTCTCATAAACATTTGAATTATTTACTCTTTACCAGTCTACTTCCCTGCAGTCTCCTACATGACTGTACCCTCTCAAATCATTATGATCAATGATTTCTCCCACGCTAACCTTTTTACCCATTTCCATACACACATTTCCCACCTTGCCATTTTTCTTACATTTTATAAGCTATACTACGTAAATAGTTCACCACGATATATATATATATATATATATATATATATATATATATATATATATATATATATATATATATATATATATATATATATATATATATATATATATGTATATATATATATATATATATATATATATATATATATATATATATATATATATATATATATAGTATATGTATGTATGTATATATATACATACATATATATATACAGTATGTGTATGTATGTATATATAGCCTAAATATCTCTCAACACGTGGTTTTTACACAGCCCGGATAAGATCGATTGGCTGGGCAACTCAGTGCCTTTATCTAGACCAGCCCTGAAAGGAAAAAAAAGGGGAGTGGGAACTGGGCAAGAAAGAGTTGGGCCTAATCTCAAAGTAAGCGAGCATATGGGGTTCAAGTTCTACATCACCAACTCTCTCTCTCTCTCTCTCTCTCTCTCTCTCTCTCTCTCTCTCTATATATATATATATATATATATATATATATATATATATATATATATATACATATATATAAAAATATATGTATATATATTTATATATATATTATATATACATATATATATGTATATACAGTATATATATATGTATACAAGTATGTATTGCAATATCTGTAATATTGCACAACTATTTCCTCTTGTTATTACTGACTCTGGTTCGAGTTCTTATCACTCTCAGTTTATTCACGCGTAAATGACTGCTGTTTGCACTTTGACGTAGGAAAGAGTGAATAGCGAAAATACTCATCAGCAACTAAGGCATATACTGCAATGTTCGCCTGTCTGACCTGTCATAGCGCTTTCCAGACTTGTATGGGTGTATACCAGATATGCAGATATATAAGCATACTTGCACGAACACACACCTAAAAAAAGAAGTGTGATAACGTATTTCTTAATTTTTGTGATTAAAAACAAAAGAAGACTGTGAGTCAGTACGTTTGGGAAATAACTTAAAAATTTTTATAGGTCGAATAGACATAATCAATACTTTGTTAAGATCCTATCTTGTTTATAAGAAGCATCATTTCATTCAGACATTAGTTGGTGAGTTAAACATCCGATAAATTTCTTTATTTTATACATGACTATAAATCAGATCAACCAGGTTAAATAACCTTCAGCCAATGATAAGCTATTTTTTCCTTTTCTTTCAGTATCGGTAAACGTATTCGTCTACTGAATAATTTCTGATTCGCCCTACAGGCTATCGCTCTGATAACATTATCTCTTGTAATATGCAAATGCCGTTACCTACAGCACTGACGAATTTAAACACAGAAGTATTTGCTCTAAGAATAGTTCCGAAATAATGCAGGCTATTTTGGTAGGTTATCTTTCAAGACAGGACGGAAAGGAATTAATCATAAATGCCATCGGTCGGCAAACTATTTCTGCTCATTGCAACGAAAGGGCGGACCTACAGATTAAGAGTGACCAAAGTTAGGACTGGGCTCTATCTACTCACCCTAAAAAATATTTAGATTAACGTTTCTTCCTCAAGGTCTACAGGACAGTGATGAAGGGTGAAGGGTTTGGTAGAGTAGGTACACTAGGTGGGTTTTTTTAGTAGATGTATGAAGGGGCTTGTATCTTGTAAGCTTCTTGCACAGGCAGTTCATCCTTGATTCAACAGATGAAGAATAAACTTGAGTTACTGTAGTTTTGTTTTACTCCGGAGTCGACCCTAATAAGAAAAAGAGCGTAATATATATATATATATATATATATATATATATATATATATATATATATATATATATATATTATATATATATATATATTATATATATATATATATATATATATATATATATATATATATTATATATATATATGTACATATACATATTATGTATTATACATTGTATATTGTGTGTGTGTGCGTGTTGTGTTGTGTTGATTGTTTTCTTTCTCGACATATTCTATTGCCCTGCGTTCCTATTTTCTTTCTCTTCCTCCACTACTGTAAGTCCGACTGACGAACGCTGAGTGCGACCACGTTGCTTCTTGAATTCCATTCCATTCTTGAGCTAATCTCTCTTTTTATCTTAAATTCCAAAAATCAGTCCACTTTGAGGAAAAAATTAGGGCCCCGTAGGTCAATCATCCTGCCAGGTCATGTCTTCAAGCAAGCTTACCGGAAGGTCCGCCCTATTTCAGAGGCCAAATGAAAGAATATTCTATTTCGTCACGACTTTTAAATTTTATTATAACAGTTATGGCCCACCAATTTTAAGACCTTTCCTCCAACTTCGTTTGTTATTTTACTTGATGACATTTTATCATTCCTTTTGACCAGTATATGTCGAGTAGGATATAAAAAATATCATTATAAACTACTAGTTTGTAGTGAGGGATATCTGCCTTCCCACGGCCAATGTAATGGAATGGAATGTTGAGTTTAGGGCAAAGGCCAAGCACTGGGACCTATGAGGTCATTCAGCGATGGAAAGGAAATTGAGAGTAGGTACCTTTGATTGAAAGTTGTAACATGAGGAAAACCTCGCAGTTGCACTATGAAATAATTGTTACGAGAGGGTGGACAGCAAGAAGGAGTAAAGATAATATGAACGGAGGTACAATAAAAAGCAATGAAAGCAGTTGCAGCTAGGGGTCGAAGGGACGCTGCAAAGAACCTTTCGTAATGCATACAGTGCACCCCATAAGGTGCACTGACGGCAATGTAATAAAAGCCTAGTGGCAGAGGAAAATCTCTTTCAAGAACTGCGTTAAGAACAAGAGTCTGTGCAAGGGCAAAATTAGCTTACTCTGAAAAAAGGGAGAATTCTCCTCTCATTGGTGGCTTAACCCTAACAACAGTTTCAAAGAAGTTGAAGTCTATTCCTCTGCGCTCCTAGAACGTTAAGTGAATCAGTCTGTCGCGAAAAATACTGACACTTGATAGTTAACGTTTCGCGGGTTCTACTCAAATATTAAAGGAACTTCACACTGTGGGACAGGGACGATAAGTGGAGGCTGAAATTGTGATAGAAAGGTGGTAAGAGAACTTGCTGATATTCACGGAAAAATGTCGGAAGAGTTCACAGTTCACTTATTTCTCACATTATATACATATACATATATACTATATATATATATATATATATATATATTTATATATATATATATATATATATATATATATATATATATATATATATATATATATACATATATATACAGTATATATATATATATAGTACCAAGCGCTTTCACGTTTATTAACGCATCGTCCTATGGGATTCGCTTATACACTGAAGTCACGTGCATCTACTGTGATTTTTTACATACATACAAATATATATGCATATATATGTGTGTGCATATATATATATATATATATATATATATATATATATATATATATATATATATATATATATATTCAAATGTTTAGCCAAGAATATCGTTTAATGTCAAATTCAATATACCTCGGAAATAACTTGCACATAAGGCGAAGTGTAATTGATGAATGCTTCGTCACTGGCAGGATTCGAATCGTTGTCTGGTTTAGAAAAGAATCTATAAGTAATAAAATTCATAATTAGCCAAGTCTTACAAACTAATCAATCAGCTATCTCGGTGCAGGTTGGTTGATATCTATTTTAAGTACAGAACATGAATTTGACATGCATATGTACAGCCGGTTCTCTTGATAACTTAGTGGTCAAAGTCACTGTGTATCGTTGTTTCTAAACCAAGAAACGGTTCGAATCCTACCAGTGACGAAGCACTAATCAGTTATAATTCCCCTTGGGTGAAAGTTACTCCCGAGGTAAAGTGAATTAGATACTGAACGATATTTATGGCTTGATATTTGTGAATATAAAAAAGTTGCGCGTGTATATGTGACTATATATATATATATATATATATATATATATATATATATATATATATATATATATATATATATAATAATTGAGAAATAATATATACATATATATATACACATATATGTATATATATATGCATAAATATATATTTCCTGAAAAATGTATTACGAAATTTATGCTTTAAAAATGAGTGACCGTGGCGAAAGTAACAAATGTATGGATAAGAAACACAAACAGTAAGACTGAAAATAAAAGCAATATAAAAATCGACTTGAAGAGGAAAGCGAAGATTGAAGCGCTCTTCCTCTCGAGAAAACTCTTTGCCCTCAAGTTCATCCATCAAGATTCTTGATGGCTAAGAGGACTAAGCAGAAGAAGCGAGAAGACAATAACAAAGGAAAAAAGGGGGGAAGAGAGGAAATACAAGAATAAAACACTTCCCTATTCTGATCAGGAATGAACAGGGCCGCACTGGCCTCCCCAAAGGCTGCTCTAAATAAAAAAAGAAGGGAAAAAAAAACTTGGTTTATTTTTCAGCCCAACTACAACAACGTCCTGCTTAGCCTCCAGGAAGACAGCGATGGGTGTTGGTTCGGAAGGCCGCAGCTGCTGCGACTGTGTACGAGCTTAGTAAGTATGTGTGAACAGTAAGGGTGAAAATCGACATGAGAATAAAGGGATCATCGCCTTAAGAGGCGCTCATCTTACGACTGTCAAGTGCCTGCCCAGCCTGTGGAAATCATAGCAATACCTTATCTGTATCTCGTGGGAGTATTGATCAAGGGTCCCCCCCGTTTTGGTTTGTTTACACTTTGTTTGTACTTTGTCTTACCGCTGCAGGATAGGAAACAGTGGAAAGTGGATCTCTCAGTTTGGGGAAAGGAAATAAAACCGCAGAGATGCATTTGAAAAGACGCAGGAATAAAATCAGTTCCAGGATTCCATTAAACATTGTCTGGAATTAAGGGCATTCCCAACTGATGGGGTGAGACCACTACTTCCCTTCCATAGGGCTATGTCGCGTCCCACTGTTCATTTGGTCGTTGTTTATTTACTTCCCTTGATACTTTTCCGCCCTTTGAATTTTGAAATCTAAATATACATTTTTTACTCAACATTAACCCGCTTCTATAAAAAGGAAGGGGCTTCAGAAAAAAAAGGTCATTCCAATGCTACAATTTAACTGAAGTGCGGAATTGAGGCTGAAACCCAGTGCAGAAAAATTTTCCACAACATTAACAGTCTCACAAACTTATACATAGCTCATCGAACTTCGTACACAAACTGCACCATTCCTCTCAATTTTGCATCCGCTCTCTCAATGCCTGGATATTACATTTCCTTTATTCCTCTGCACCTTTCACTTCATCCACATAACACTTTTGGTTCTTTCTTTCCTCCTCTCTTCTGAAATTTCAAAGTTACGCAGCCTTTCCACCATCCTATTGCCTTTCATTCCTTGCGGATGTCCAAGCCAGCTAAAAACAAACAAATCTATTTTCATTCCACACTAACCCAATTTACCAACTTCTACGTATCCGTTACATTTATCACTTTATTAAAGGTGGCGACGAACTGTGTTTTGGAGATGTCTGCTTCTTACATACAGACCGATTTTCCTACTCCCTTTCTATAAAGGTACTGCCTAATCAGGACCCTTAATCTATGTGGGCGAAACAGATAACCCGCATCCAAGGGTCAGCCCCTAAGAATCGGTTCGTTAAATGGATTTATTTTTGTTATACTCCTCAGCAATGCTAATTAATCCTGCTTCTTGAATGACATTTGTTTCTTTACGATATCTAATTTACAGAAAAATTTATTTAAAAAAGGAGTTTACAAAAAGGGTTAATTAAAAAAAAAGTGGTGGGAGTGCTGTCGAATTACCTGGTAATTTTCACGTAACTAGAAATTATCTTTGCATTTTGAAAGTCCTTTCGGTGATTTTTCTGTCAACAAGTGTGGTGCAACTACATTCCTTCATGTGAGGACATAAGTTGTCTCCCGGGTAAATTTATGAAAGCAGTGACGAAAGGTCACAAAGGTATTTCAGTTATTTTGATGAGTTATTAAATATCCAGGTAAAATGAAAATTCTTCAGTTGTCAAAATATTTACAAGGTTTTGAGTGTTCCCATTTGTGTTACCATGTGGTAATCCTCTCCTATGCCAGTAATGAGTTGTATAATAAGAACTTCACCCGGAAGCTACCTTATACGTTTTATATTTATGGCATTCCCAAATTTCGTAAACTCCTTAATGACCCACTGTTGCCAGGTCAAAGGACCCAATAAAAAATTTCGTTATATACTTCCCAAAAACTGTAGAAGCATTATTGAAGAAACAGAGAATGGAATGCATAACGGCATTCAAGAACCCTTTAACTACTGGCCAGGAAAATTCGTCTTAAGCTGGTTAAAGGGGCGATTTAGAAAATATTAATTGTGCGTTTGTCGACTGATTTGGTGAATTAGGTATATATTCGGAAGTCAGGAGACTGTGTAAGGTCACAGCCCTGGTGGAGAAGGACATGGTGTTAGCAGCCTCATACCATTTTAACTCCTGAAGCCACTACCTTTATAAGATATGAGTGAATTGTTAAATGTATATGTGTATATATATCTATATATATATATATATCTATATATATTTATATATATATATATATATATATATATATATATATATATATATATATATTTATACATATGCATATATATACTGTATGAGCTTCTGATTCTATGTTAAAAGGTGTTTGTTTATATGAAATTTTTATCACACCGTGATTTATATAGAATCATGAAGTTAGAATGTTAGCTTAATATCCATACGCTTGGAATATCCCGATGGGAATTATCACCGAAGGGGAATTTATAACTGATGAATGGATCAGTACCGCCGGGGTCCCGATCCTCGGCACGATACTTTCCAACAACTCCAGCCGACGGTCAGCGGACCCGGCGGTACTGATCCATTTATCACTTATAAAATTCCCCGTCGGTGATAATTCCCCATCGGGGATATTCCCGAAGTAGCGTGAATTGGATATTAAACAACATTTGTAGCTTCATGTATATGTATATATATATATATATATATATATATATGTGTGTGTGTGTGTGTGTGTGTGTATAGCGTCATATTTCTGACGGCTGAAACTGATGCTATTGAGAGGCACTAATTTTTTCTTCCTTACGCTGAGAAAACAGGCAATCAAGACACACAACTCTTATTTAGTCACTGTAATAAAAATGAAATGTGACTAAAGAGTTTCCACAGTTGAACGAAAACTCTCTCTTAAAATGCAAAAGATGTCATCATTAGGGGAAAGCGAGTTTCAGTTTTTCGAAATTGATAGAGGTATCATTGTCTGTTTTTTTTAATTTCATAAACATTCAATATTGATCTATTTCAAGATGGGCTCAACGAGGCTCTTATCTATCATATCCAGTTTCCTAAACCCCACGACGTCGATTAAGGTTACAGGCCTCTTCAATTTAAACAAGGGGACTCATGTGTTCATATTGGAATATTAATTTTATTTTTTTGAATATACGTCTCTTTTGAAGTTAGTAACATGTTTGAAAAAAAAATAGGGCGTAAGTCAGTGTGTTTTTAAGACTCGTACGTCGGAAAAATAAGTAAGTGTACCTTGGTTTAACCAGACCACTGAGCTGATTAACAGCTCTCCTATGGCTGGCCCGAAGGATTACATTTATTTTACGTGGCTAAGAACCAATTGGTTACCTAGCAACGGGACCTACAGCTTATTGTGGATTCCGAACCATATTATACCGAGAAATGAATTTCTGTCACCAGAAATAAATTCCTCTAATTCTTTATTGGCCGGCAGGAGACTCGAACGCGGGCCTAGCAGAGTGCTAGCCGAGAACTATACCGACCCGTCCAACGAGGAACTCGGTGATATACCCAGTAAGGAGATGTAGACAGTAATTAAGAAGAAAATGTGATTAACTTCCTAAAAGTATCCCAATAAAGTTACAGAAAAGTTTAATGTCTTTCTTTTAATTATAGCAATAGAGCAAAAGATCTGAGTATTGGTGACGTCAAATCCATTACGAGCAGCAGAAAAAAATTATTTCAATTCTTCATTAGGGCAGCTCTTCTCAGAAGAACGTTTAGGTGCATGAACTTCAAAACTCAGCTAATCTGGAACCTGGATCACATCAAATCCAGATCAAATTAGCAATTTCCGTAAGAGGACCGACCAATTCATCACACAGGACCACTTTTAGCAGATAACGCCAACTTTCATTAAAGTTATCACGAATCAAAAGTAATGACAGATTCATTCAAAATTCCATCCTTTCCAAACTATCTCGGTCCACCAAATAAGAATTAAACTACTTCATATCTTCCTGAAAATTTTCTGGCGGGGACATGGGACTTGAAGCTAATAATACTAAACAAAAAGAAACTTGTTTCTTTGCTTCAGAGTTAAACTGGTCCTCCCTTTTATCTTACAACAAAAAAAAAAGATTAATTAGTGAGGAGAAAACTAATGTAAATTTGAAATCACTCATCACATATATGGATAATATGGGAATAGAAAAAATCAGTAACTGTTCTTAAATCCCGGGCGCAAATTCCCGAGATGTATGTTAGTATTGCAACAGCCCCGGTTTTTTTTTTTTGCCATGCTCCTAGGTTAGATTAGGTTAGAACAGATTCATACCTTGGGTGTGAGAAACACAATGAAATTATTTTCAAGAAAATTCTATGGTTAGTTTTTAAGACATGGCGTTCCACTTTTTCAGGGAAAGGTCCCAGTACTAGGTTACTTCTCGGGAAAATGCGGGACAGCCCATGCCTTATTTAAAAAAAAAAATATGGTAGTTTCTACAACGAAGAGTCCCAAATGCCTTGTTTATTGTCATACACTCGAAGTGCCATAATACTAGTTTTGAGCTTAATTTAAGAAGATAACTGCCAATAATCAAAATTTAAGGAGTCATGACTAGCTGCCAGATTATGAATTCCAAACAAAAGAGCAAATCCGAACACTGTTAAAGTGCTGGAACATTGTTAATGGTTGTGAACATTTGCTGAGATATTTGCTGAAAGGAATAATACCTGGTACTTAATTACTTAATCAGTTTTACTAAAAAAGTATTGCTATGAGCTTCTGATTCTATGTTAAAGGTGCTTGTTTATTCTCCAAAGGCTTCCAAACGTCTCGCTTCCGTGCTCCCAGAACGATAAGTAATCAAGTCTCCCAATAATCTACTATTTTTGAGTTCCACTTCATATGGCCATCTCTACCCTCCCCTACTTTCTTTATTAGTCACTTCACATCTCAATGGTCGGTCATCTTTCAATAATTCTCACCCTCCGTTTTGGACATTTTTGTTTATTTAATATTTATATGACAAGTCCCTCCCTACAGAGAAATGTTTACTGCCAAAGTTTGAGGATATTTATGCTAAAATAACTTTCCGCCTTTGTCAAGTTAGTTCGGAGGAGACAGACACCACATGTCTCCAGGAAAGGAGACAGTTACTTTTCGGAGACTGAGGATTTTAGTTCTATTTTGTTCTTTTTGTTTTGCTTACCGAAGAGAATTCGTTTCGAATCTAAAGGAAAGCAAACATTTGATCAATGTTGTAATTCATGATAAGTTTTATATTTTCTCCGCTTGTTTATAAATAGAAGGCTGAAACACACACACACTACATATACATACATACTGTATATATATACATTATACACATATATACATATAAATATATACATACATACACACACACATATATATGTGTGTATATATATATATATATATATATATATATATATATATATATATATATATATATATATATATATATATATATATAAATTATGTTGTACTCATGCCTATATCATACTTTGCTATCGTAACAATCATATACTGTAGATATCAGTCTCAGAAATTTTGAAGATTCCTAATTAACAACGTAAATTATCGTTTTTTGTCATCATTTTGTTCGCCTAAGGGTACCAAACGAAACAGAGCAAGAGGGAGTATTTAAAATGAGGACTTTACTGGGCTCATAATATATTCAAGGGTTTACGGTTCATTTGATTACAAAAAGTGGTTCTTTCGCTTTACTGTGAAATCTCTTCGAAGCTTTGCTTCCTCTGAAGGAGAAAACATATGCCCTCATCTGTAATTTTTCTCCGTAGGGGGCTAATGCCGTCAGTGCACCTCATGCACTGCACTGTAGGCATTACTTAAGGTTCTCTGCAGCGTCCCTTCTGCCCCTAGCTGCAACCCTTTTCGTTCCTTTTACTGTACCTCCTTTCACATTCTCTTTCTTCCATCTTATTTTCCACCCTCTTCTAACAATTGATGCATAGTGCAACTGCGAGGTTTTCCTCCTGTTACACCTTTCAAACCTCTTTACTGTCAATTTCCGTTTCAGTGCTGAATGACCTCATAGGTCCCAGCGCTTGGCCTTTGGCCCAAACTCTATATTCAACTCAATTCGTCTGTATTTTAGGAGTGCAGGGTCTTCCAACATATATATAAAACGAAGAACTTGTGCTCTCTTTTGGTCCCAACCAGTTACTGAAAATAAACTGCTGTCACAAAATAGTCTTAAACGCAGGTAAGACAAAACCATCACAGACAGATGCTGCTTCCGGTAAAAAGCTTTTCTTCCAAATTTTTGTTATTCCTTAGTTGTCGAAAACAGGTTATCAGCAAACACATGGTGAGTAGTAAGGCCACCATCAATTCTAAAACTACTTGAACAGAGGGAGAGAGTAATCTTCCACACTGATTCTTGAACAGATGGATATCCTTCAGATGTGCAATATGCAAAGGCAAAGAAACCACCGTATTCTGTGCCCCATGCAGGTCAGTAGTACCTTACTCTCCTCAGATGCTGTTTTGGAGGTATTTGCTTGAACTGCCACAGATTTCATTTTTTAATAAAACAAAAATCTGAGGTAGCTTCCCCAGCTTCACAAGCTTTTGCACTTTAGGATTAATTTGGCTATTGCTACCTGTACAGGTGACTATTTATATGAACCAGTATGTTAGAGTAGTTCCTCATTGGGCAGGTGGGTTCCGCTCTCAGCTAGCACTCTGCTGGCCGCGAGTTCGAATCTCCGACCGGCCAATGAAGAATAAGAGGAATTTATTTCTGGTGATAGAAATTCATTTCGCTATAATGTGTTCGATCCCACAATAAGTTGTAGGTTCCGTTGCTAGGCAACCAATTGGTTCTTAGCCACGTAAAATAAATTAATCCTTCGGGCCAGTCCTTCTAGGAGAGCTGTTAATCAGCTCAGTGGTCTGGTTAAACTAAGGTATACTTAACTTTTATGAAAGTAAGTTAATTACTTTGTCATTTCTTTCGTAAATGGGGAGGTAATCTTGCTCATTCATTAATAAGGACTTTAAAAAATGATGATATGAAAGCCAATCCTTTACCGTAAATATCACCTGACTCATAAACAGGGCTCAGAACCGGTATGAATTTGACTTTTTTTATGAAGAAAGTTATGAAAACTGTAATACAAACACTTCAGTACCTGTATCAACACTACAGTACTAAGGGCTGAGCAGTCCCCACTCAACACCATAATCCAGTCGATGAATCTTCTCCAGAATTAAGAAGCACAGCCATATTTTTACATAAAGACTTCTTTATTAAGTGCAAAGAATTTTTTGATGGGTAAACTTGGCGCATAAATTGTAGAAGTGAACTGTGAGGACCTCTCTATTACGACAATACATTTAACCGAAAATATCAAGAGATATAAAGGGGTCTCTTTTATCCTTTTGTGTCTTGAAGCACCTTACTTTTTTGCCTCTACCTGGTTATAGATGGGCTCTTCACTACCTATCAAGCAAGGCTGCTGGAGCACATGCCACAGCTCCTGTGTAGAATTTTAAATAAATAAATAAATATATATATACAAATATATATATATATAAATATATATATATATTATATATATATATATATATATATATATATATATATATATATATATATATATATATATATATATATATATATATATATATATATATATATATATAGTATGTACATACAACATATAAGGTGGATCGCGTATTACATACATAAAATAATATATGTATGTGTATGTGTGTGTGGTTCGTTTAGTCACACCAGGAAACACAACATCGGGTTCTGACAACATATCAAGCAATATAGTAGAAAACATTAAAAATGTTTACAACCCCTAATTGCTAGCGTATTGCATTATCAGCATCATCATCAGTGATCACTATTCAAATCGTTTTTCTCTCATTACCACTTATTCTCGTTGCTGCTAACAACTCACTAGCATTACGATTATCAATAGTCACTGATTTGTTTTTCTATGCCGGAAGCAGACTCCAGACTAATCAATAAACGCCAAGGCAATCGATTTAGGCTCTCTTTGTGCTTTGCTCATCTATGAAAAAAGCAATTTACGCCGACAACAACGAAGCGATGGCTCGGAATTTACGGTTATGACACCGCACAGTCACATTACGGCGTTTCTGCAAATTAAAATTCATTGAATGAATTCATTATGAATAATGATTTAATTTAGTCGTCCGCGTCTGCTTTGAAGTTCAAATCAGTGTTCATTATTCAACCGCACAAATTAACTTCCACTGACACCGAATTAGGGAACATGAAAGATGCAGGCGGGTGCCTCCGAGATAAATGTCCGAATCCAATTTCGGCACAATGACATTTTCTTTTTCTCCTAATGCGGATGAGGGCGGTTAATAATTGGCTGTTCAACGACACCTTCCGATTATTGATTGATCGTCTGACTTTTCTGGATACAGTGGCGTCACGAGAACAAAAGTCATTATTGACAAAAGCTAAAGATGTTTTTTTTTCTTCGACAGTGAGGGGGGAAAGAAAGAAGAGATCAAAAGCCGTTAAAAAGAAAATATGGAGCCTAATAACTTGTTTCGAACTGATTCCGTGAATGAAGATTTTCTTTCAAGTACAGACTGTGTGTAACGGGATCGTTCTTAACGAATTTCCAACCCATATCTCCCTTTTTAGTAGTAATCCATTATGATTTTGAGAGATATAGTTATTTTCATAACTTAAAATTCTTCTAACTTGTTTCTCATACACACACACACACATATATATATATGTATATTTATTCATGTTATATATAATATTTATTTACATATCTATTAGAAGTAATCAACACGCAATCACGTGTGGGACAGAAATCAATTTCTCACTCACATCGGGATCGAACCCAGGTCTCTCAGCTGAAAGGCAAGGGCGCTACCAACCTGAAGTCAGAAATGATATATATATATATAGTCAGATATATATATATATATATATATATATATATATATATATATATATATATATATCTATATATATATATATATATATATATATATATATATATATATATATATATATATACATACACACACACATTATACATATAAGCTAATTTTTTCTATTTTATTCTCTCTACTTGAAAACATACAGTAAGTGTATGAGTGACAATGAAAAGAATAAGGATGAATATTGAAGGGTTTATTTTTAAAGTGTCCATCTTCAGAATTATGTCATTTCACTATTTCGTCATATATGGGGCTGAATGACCTTAGGTTCACACTGCTTGGGCTGTGTCCCTAAATTTCATACATCCTTCCATCGTATTGTACCTTTACTGAACCCTTTTGATGATTGGCAATTACGAGGGCGCATTTAGATTGGCAATCAGTCACAGTTAATTGAATGAACAGAGGTAAAAAAAAATGTAGAAGTACTAAAATAAAACTGCACTGATTTTACATAATCTTCATAAGTTTTGAGGTAAATTCAAACATTCTTATTAGTTCAGCGCTTAAAGTGTGTTAATTTTTTTTATTGAAATAGTCGTGGAAAACATTTCAAGTGTCATAACAGGAGCATGGCAGCAAGACAGTTTTTTGAAACAATTTCCAGTAAGGAAATGCATTTTATAGACCAAGCATATGAAACGACAACCCAACTTGAGTAAATTTCATAGACAGATTAGCTAGCAAAGTAGTGTGGCTTTGAACTATATCGAGTCCTGTGCACTGGAAAACATGACTGAAGAAAGACGTATGCTTCACCCCCCACAATCCTTTCCCTCTCCTCCTCCCCCCGCCCCGAAATTTACAGTTCTCGATTATGCCCGGAGATCAAATTTTTTAAGTTTAAAATTAAAACTATGCTAGAAAAAAATCCAACCTGATCACTTGAACATGTTCACAGGAGGTTCTAGGCCGATTACTGATATATGAAGAAAGTGTTAAGTTCTCCGCATTTATTCAAAGGCGACGATATTGAAATAACTCCCTGAAGAAATTTAAGAATCATCAGAGCAATTCTCCAAACAAAATGTTTCGTTTATAACAATAACCTCATTTAACTTGGGAAAGAAAATTCTACGTTGACCCTTCTAATTCTCTAACTAAAATTCTATGCTCTCGCTGGAATTTCACCCCTCTCAAAACAGTAAAATAAGTAGTATAAGTTTCCACTGACACATTTCTGTCCAGTCCCATAATTTTTCTTCCTTAAAATTTCAAGCTGGTCTCTATTTTACTTTGCAGACAGTTACAGCCTCATTACAACAATCATCCGTAGTAAATTATTCTAAGCACCGTGAAGACCAAAGTAATGTACACAGGACACCATCATTCTTGTAACCTTAACCCCATTTTTCCTGAGGGTCGTCCGCTTAATGTACTATTATGCATAGTTCATTTAACAATTCCGGGACAAAACAACGACAATAAAATCAATTACAGTCTTCATAGGCGAAAGATAATGAGCCGGAAACAGTACTTGTATACGAAGTGTCAAAAGGGGCCGAGGAGAGAGAGAGAGAGAGAGAGAGAGAGAGAGAGAGAGAGAGAGAACAACAACCAGAAAAGTCAAATGAGCGATCGATAACAATTAAGGTGCTCATCTCGTGAAACTTATTCATTTAAGAATTTACGACCCTGTTATTTGGAATCCCGCTCTCTCTCTCTCTCTCTCTCTCTCTCTCTCTCCCCATTCCGCTCGCCTTTAAACACATAACCAGATCGCATACAATAACCAGACCCCTAAGAACCACACACACAATTCCAATTAACTTACATTTGAATGTAAAAAGAATAATGAAACGTATAAAACCAATTCACTCGCCACTTAAGACGCAATTTGGTTTAATAATGGAACATTTTTCATCTGCTCTGTAATTCTCTCATAAAAGTTCTCACTGAATTAGGAAAACTAACAGATATAAGAATTTTTTTCTCTCTCTTTTAGTAGCATCGTTTGAAGTCACCATCTGATGAGAATATTATATATATATATATATATATATATATATATATATATATATATATACATATATATATTATATATACATATATATAATATATATATATACACACACACGTATATATATATATATATATATATATATATATATATATATATATATATATATATATATAATATATATATATTATAACTTGATCACTTGCACAATGTTCCGTGCGTTCATACAGTTAATAAGAGGACCTCATTTAAATTGTATGGAGCCCAACAGAGATTTTTATTTTAAAAGTTACAGTTTTCATGGCCTATCTGTCCTCATCGTTTGGTAGCCGGACGATGAAGGCAGATAGTCCTTAAAGGCTTGTAACCTTTTTTGAACAAAAATCTCCATTAGATACCAACCTGGGGTCTTGTTATTAATATATATATATATATATATATATATATATATATAGAAATATAAGTATATATAATATATATATAGTATTTAACTTAAATAAATAAATATACACACAAGT
>NC_089747.1:18465000-18505000 GCF_040412425.1 Macrobrachium rosenbergii
CATTAAAAACATGGGGGTTTTACAACGGCTTTACTTTCCTGACACGCAGCATGACCTCATTTGGCCCGTATTTATTTCAGACAAAGACCCACTGTCCCCCGGAGCATCGCGGCTTTATGGCACCCACAGAGAACTTCTGATGCCCCGCAATTGGGAGTCGCTCTTTTCGCTGTGTCTCTCTGCACCTCGTTCTCTCTCCCCACCTCCTCTCTCCCTCTCTCTCTCTCTCTCTCTCTCTCTCTCTCTCTCTCGGTGTCGATACCTTATCCCTCTTTTCTTTTTACACATCACTTCCCCATTTCCCGCCCCCACCCTCATCAGTCACTCTGTCTGTCTGTCTGTCTGTCTGTCTCTCTCACAAACACACACACACACACACAAACTTCCCTTTCTTCTATCCCTTTCACTTCACCTCTCTCTTTCTCTCTTTCTGCATTTTCTCTTGCATTTTAACTCTCTCTCTCTCTCTCTCTCTCTCCTGCTGTCGATACCTTATGCCTCTTGTCTCTATGCGCATAATTCCCATTCCCCACCTCACCTAACTCACCCTCTCTCTCTCTCTCTCTCTCTCACACACACAACATACTTCCTTCCTTCTTTCCCTCTCACTTCACCTCTCATCTCTTTCTCTTACATTTCAGTACTCTCTCTCTCTCTCTCTCTCTCTGTTGTAGTTGTTTATAGTCCAATAAACTCCGAGAAGGAAGTTTTTGGCCATTCTACAATTTACTACGTCATATATTCGCTTGCCGGGCAAGTATGCTACTGAGGAGAATTTAATTCGAACCAAGAAATTGATAGGTTCTGTTTCTCGCAATGGAAACAATTAAGAACACTCTTATTAAATTCTGGAAAAGCTAAATTATCAGAGCTATTATGTGCTGCTTAACACCCTCTCTCTCTCTCTCTCTCTCTCTCTCTCTCTCTCTCTCTCATCTTTACCTTAATAACTAACAAGAAAATGAAGTATTTTCCTAAGTGAAACACAATGGGACGAGCAACTGATTGCCTAGGATTTTCTCTCTCTCTCTCTCTCTCTCTCTCTCTCTCTCTCTCCACCCCAACATTCAGATGAATAAACATCATAACCATCAGCTAATTTAACAAAGGAAAAAACTCATTCCTTACGTGAGCCGAAAGATATATGGTCCTTCAGGAATTATAACAGACAGTTGAAAATTATGAGATAATTAGGCTTGGAAGACTATTAGGATATTATATAAGATAATTAGATTGCTCGAGATCATTAAGCGTTTGTTATAAATTAATTTGCGGTAACTGATTGGAATTTCATGTAGAGCCAAAAGATATTACCATCAGGTAATTTAGATAATTAAAATTAACTTGATGATTAATAAAACCTATGAGCTAATGACAATAATAGGGATTACAACAACAACGACAATAATAACAATAATAATAATGATAATAAGCCAAGAGCTTATAAAAAAGAGTGCAAAGTGGCTATAGAACCTGAAGGATGAAGGAAGGGGCAGATTTAAACAACAAGAGATTAGCATCACGAACAGGAAAGTAAGAAACCAACTGAGAAACGTTCCTAATTGGAAACCTAGTACCGGATGTTGCGCAGACGTGCAACAATTGCACAGCAGCTGCAGGAATGTGAAGAACAAAAGAACATGATACGTCAAACTATAACACCTAGAAGTTCACTCATACAAAAAACTAAGAAAATGAAACTGCAGTTGGTAACTTCCGATCGATCAAAGCGTGCCAGACATGTGGAAATTACTAAGAGGAATCATGAGTGAGAGTTGTACAACTATCTAGGGGAACTAACACCACCTACAGAACAGAAAGGATGCGGCAGAAAATGAAGAGGGACTAAACCCCACCTCCCAGTGGACAATTGAGAATTGTGAGAAAAGGAAGACAGTCCTAAGTATGACATTGACTGACTACAGAAAGGCCTTTGATTGGGTCTGTCACTTGTGGCTGATAGAGTTCTCCAAGATGTACAGAGCTGCAGACAACTTGGCAACCTTACTCTCCAACACAATGCAGCATTAGAGGACAGTCTACTGAGTATCAGAAATCACATACAGAGCTGCAGACAACTCAGTAACCTCACTCTCCAACACAATGCAGCATTAGAGGACAGTCTACTGAGTATCAGAAATCACATACAGAGCTGCAGACAACTCAGTAACCTCACTCTCCAACACAATGCAACATTAGAGGACAGCCTACTGAGTATCAGAAATCACATACAGAGCTGCAGACAGCTTAGTAATCTTACTCTCTAACACAATGCAACATTAGAGGACAGCCTACTGAGTATCAGAAATCACATACAGAGCTGCAGACAACTCAGTAACCTTACTCTCCAACACAATGCAGCATTAGAAGACAGCCTACTGAGTATCAGAAATCACATACAGAGCTGCAGACAACTTAGCAACCTCACTCTCCAACACAATGCAGCATTAGAGGACAGCCTACTGAGTATCAGAAATCACATACAGAGCTGCAGACAACTCAGTAACCTTACTCTCCAACACAATGCAGCATTAGAAGACAGCCTACTGAGTATCAGAAATCACATACAGAGCTGCAGACAACTCAGTAACCTTACTCTCCAACACAATGCAGCATTAGAGGACAGTCTACTGAGTATCAGAAATCACATACAGAGCTGCAGACAACTCAGTAACCTTACTCTCCAACACAATGCAGCATTAGAAGACAGGCTACTGAGTATCAGAAATCACATACAGAGCTGCAGACAACTCAGTAACCTTACTTCCTCCAACACAATGCAGCATTAGAGGACAGCCTACTGAGTATCAGAAATCACATACAGAGCTGCAGACAACTCAGTAACCTTACTTCCAACACAATGCAGCATTAGAAGACAGCCTACTGAGTATCAGAAATCACATACAGAGCTGCAGACAACTCAGTAACCTTACTCTCCAACACAATGCAGCATTAGAGGACAGCCTACTGAGTATCAGAAATCACACTGGCAGAAGTAAACATCACAAGTGGAATCTTCCAAGGAGAGTCACTACTACCACCACTGTTCATAGGCTGCATGATACCAAAGACTATGGCTCTGAGGAAAAATATTAATGGATACCAAGTTGGAAAACAAGGGCCAGAGATAAGTTAGCTACTGTTCATGGGCGACAGCCAGATGTGTGGAAAAGATGTTAAGAGCCTGGATTCCCTTGATGATTTGAGATCATTGCTTAAAAAAAATACTACGTGTCACATGGCAGGACAGAGTTAGAAATGATACCATACAGTAGATAAGATGATGCTGAAAGGGAAATGGAAAGGGCTTGGACATGACCTTCGTACCACCCTGCGGAGAACAGTGTCAGACGGGGCCATACGGGCACCAGAAGTGTTGGAAGACCTAACTTACGTGGTTGGAAACTATGAATAGGGAGGCTGGAGTTGGGAAGATATTTGTGGAAATGAAAACAGAGGAAAGACAAGCTGAAGAATTTTACCAAGGATCTTTGCATTTAAGTGTTGGAAATGATGATACCGTCATTTAACAGTGTTGGAATGATGGTGAAGGCATCAAAAAGGAAATCTAACGTTCAGCCACCAATATAGACTGTGCCCACTGCGATAACGCCTAATGACGTAACAGATGAAAAAACTAGGAATTTAACGGTACAGCTTGTTATTTTTTCCATAAGAAAATATTTTTTTTAGTACTTTCTACGCAAGCCCTCTCCTTTAACTATTTTTTAATCATAAGCGTAGAAATTTTCAGTGTATTTCCATACACAAAAAAGAGCATTCGCTCTGAAATCGAATTTGGAATAAATATTACATATATTTCAAATTATGATCTTTATTTTCAAACGCTCTCATTTTTATAAACAAATTATGTCATCACTCATTCTCCCTCGAGTTTCTTGAATGGGATATTGGAAATTTTGGACATAATCCTTCACTTCAAGGAAGAGGAAAGAGGCCTTTAAAATAACATGCTAACAGCAACTCTTATCATTATCATCAAGGTAAAGTTAAGGAACACCTAGGATCTTGGCAGGAGGATACGAGTAATGAAACATGGTTGGAGAAGCAAAATGGAGATGAACCGCTTAAAAGGAACTTACGCCATTCTTATTTTCTGTAACTCTTTACTCAAGTTATACATCCAAAGCATTATTATTTTTTTCCTATTCTTCCCTTTTTTTTCTCTCTCTCTATAGACAAGTCTTCACTATCCACTGTGCATTGCCAGAGACGAATTTCAACGTTATTATAATGTCCAATGATTTAAGTGACGAAAAAAAAAAAATTAAAGGATAAAGAAAACTTATGATTTGTCAGTTTTATGATAAACAAAAGAAACATGGTTTTGGGAGTCTTGAATTCACTTCACTAACGGATCCAAAAAAAATTTCAAGGGAGCTCACCAATTTTCATACGCACACACACATACTGTATATATATATATATATATATATATATATATATATATATATATATATATATATATATATATATATATATATATTTCTATAACAGATTTTTCATTTTTTCTAATTCTTATATTTCTCATTTACGTTATTGTTATCTAAGTCTTCCATATTATTTTGTCATTACTTTCACTGGGGGGGGGGCACGTGCCCAGGTGCCCCCAGCCCCCATCCGCTAGTGATTCGGTTTAAATAAAATAAACACCACATAAAGAGGAAAGCCGAAAAAAATAAATGAAAAACAGTAACATTTCGAAGATGGCGTAACGATTTTCGATCAGACATCTTAGGTTTTCAGTAATTCACAATCTTCTGTGGCCTGCAGACTGAACATTTATTTAAAAACTATTCTGTATTTTCTCAATGTTATAAGGAACATCAATCGCATAGGAAACCACATCATGCCAAACCAACCATAAAATTGATTTTTGTTTTTAGGGATATATACTTTTCAGTCTAATAACGTTGACTGTTGTTTTTGGGGAAAAACACCTTTCAGTCTAATCTGTTGCTGACCAGGAAGCATCTGGTAAACGTATCTAATGTATCACATACATTAGAACGATAACTCGGTCTCTGGGAACAAGCAATAGAAGACCACACCAACCGTACCGTGCCTGTGAGAGTTGACTGGATGAATTGCAGGCCAATCCCAAGAGGACAAACTGATGGGCAAGCAAAAGGACGTACGTGATTGGCCGTGACAGCACCCAAGGCATCTGGATGGATGTACAAGCGGCATTCTCTTGATGTCAATTTGAGAGGAGAGAGAGAGAGAGAGAGAGAGAGAGAGAGAGAGAGAGAGAGAGAGAGAGAGAGTATTTTAACGTTGACAAGAATATAATGTTAAGAAATATCATATCGATCGCAGAACAAAATTATAAATGCAAGGACGACCGAATAAGAAAAATCATGTACTTGATGCTTGAGAGAGAGAGAGAGAGAGAGAGAGAGAGAGAGAGAGAGAGAGAGAGAGAGAGAGAGAGAGAGAGAGAGAGTATTTCAAAGTTGACAAAGATCATAATGTTTTGAAATACCATATCAACCACACAGCAAAAAATATAAATGTAAGGCCTACCGATTAAAAAAAAATATGTACGTGACGCTCCAGAGAGAGAGAGAGAGAGAGAGAGAGAGAGAGAGAGAGAGAGAGAGAGAGAGAGAGTATCTTAACGTTGACAAAGATTATAATGTTATGAAATACCATATCAACCGCACAGCAAAAATATAAAAGTAAAGCCGACTGATTAAAAAAATCATGTACGTGATAATCAAGAGAGAGAGAGAGAGAGAGAGAGAGAGAGAGAGAGAGAGAGAGAGAGAGAGAGCGCCATAAACCAGAAACATCCCTAGTGACATAATTAACCGCGCTGTCGTCAGCCGGTTAACTCTGAGCGAATTGTGAAGAAAGTTAGTCTTTTTTTTTTTTTTTTTTTCAGGGAATTTTGTGGAAGTTTTCCCGCTCAGCGAGACTTTTCAAGACAGAGGAACCGGCACCAGATGCAGCCTGAGGATGGAAGGACTTAGAATTTTATTTCCTCTTTGTTGGTTCTTTAACTGAACATTCCTTCGTTCATAGCAAAAGATGATAACGAAATGCACAGTTAAATGACGAACCGATATTCTAAATTTAGTCGTTTCTTGTAACGCCGTTGACTTACAGAAATAGTTCCACTTCTTTTAGCTTGAGCAACAAATACTAATATAATACCTTTCATAAATTTTTATGGTGGGATTAGTGCAGAGGTGATTTTAGCTGAAAATGAAAAGGAAGGCGACCTGACTATGTGATAACTACTGAGGAGGTACAGTTGTGTTGGTTGTAATGAACATTTTTCAGTCTGCTTACTCTTAACAGGCTGGACAAAGAAACTGATAAAATGCTTAGGGATGAACGTATTGTGCAGTAGCGTATAGAATTTTAAAATCTCCTCTGGTCTGGTGGCTTTTGTTGACTCAGAGAAGACATTTGGCAAAGCCCAAGCCACTATGGCATCCCCGTTAATTACCAAAGTAGGTGCCGAGTTAATGTTGTCAAGTAAATCTGCAGTAAACAGCTGGTGCCACAACAGAATGTAATTCCACCTTTCCTATTTGCCCTTCTCATATATTTTATAATGAAAAGAAAAAAATGGTCGGAGATGGGAGAGAAGGTTTACGTAAATTTGAATGGCGACAGATACCTGACGATTTAGAATATGCTGAGGATGCTGTTTTAATCACCAAACAACATAAAATTTATAATGCTTACTTAATACAGTACATCATACATCTAGAGATATGAGACGCTAAATATATCAAAGAAAATTTGAACAAATAAGGACAGGATCAACCAAGGGATGAAGTATAACACTAGAACAAGGACATCCAGTACACGTTCTCTCGGGATGTAATTTACTGAAAGATTAAAATGGAAATTAAACAATGGCCAGACTGAACAAGATTTGGTAATCAAATAGACTGGCACTGCATACGAAAGTGAGATTATACATAACTCTAATACGATCCGCATAACTTTATGGACACGAATCATATTGTGACAGTGTAACTCTACCTAAAATATTTTGCCGATTTGAGAGTTAAGCTTTAGGAGGAATGTCAAGAGACACATGACAGATACAGTTAGAAATGGTACCATAAAGGAAATATAGGCAGTTCCATATGTATATGAGATAACAGTGGAAGGGCGATGGAGATTGCTTGAACACGTCCTTTGCACAACCCCTGGGGGAACAGTTTGTGACAGTATCAGCTAGGCTCACGTGAGCACCAGCAAAGTTGGAAGATCCATACCTAATTGGATGAGAACTAAGAGACGGGAGATCTGTGAAAGATAAAAACACAGGAAATACAAAAGTGGCGGAATTTCATTGAGGCACTTTGATTCATATGGCGCTCGAAGCGAGAATGATGACTGTTGCTCTTATAACACTGTTATTCTATTTATTTAGGAACTGTAATCTAATATAAAATGTTAAATAATTCCTTAGTTAATTCGGGTTCCCCCATAAATACGGAGCAAAATTCATGTCCGAACGTATCATATATGCAGAGAATGATCATGCCTTTCGGACACGTTAACATCAAAACATTAAAGTGACAAAACACAATCAACAAGATGTTATGACAGCTTACGCAAAAGCAAAAACTAGATGCATCAACAAACCGTATTAAAATAAATAAGGCAAAATAATTTGAATCTGCATTTTGAATCTGAAAAATGTAATAAAACCCCACAACTGACTCCAGCACCACTTTAGCATCTAGTTATTAATTTTTTTGCTATTTCCCTTTTATTCATAAGTAATAACGGCGTATCAACATAATAGACAAAACAAGCGGGCATACATACATTAAAGCAAGCACACGCACATACACTATATATTTATCTACCTATGTATATATACACACACGCATATATATACTATATATATATACTGTATGTATATATATATATATATATATATATATATATATATATATATATATATATATATATATATATATATATATATATATATATATATATATATATGACTTAGACTAGTACAAAATAACGTTTCATACAGTTATCCAACGTTTGCCAAACTCTCTTCTCATACGACGATAGTTGAATAGTTTTCAACCGGGTTCTGATGTGT
The DNA here is from genome assembly GCF_040412425.1 of Macrobrachium rosenbergii. Taxonomy (NCBI): domain Eukaryota; kingdom Metazoa; phylum Arthropoda; class Malacostraca; order Decapoda; family Palaemonidae; genus Macrobrachium; species Macrobrachium rosenbergii. Next base: position 18,473,111 of record NC_089747.1, read on the forward strand.
GAGCAATAATGTTGCCGACATGAGTCTATGACATGTTTTAGTGTGAGTCATCTTTTGGGTTATGGGACGCGCTGATGAGCAGCAAATTTTGTGGAACCACGAAACATTTTCCAACCAACGCACTAACAGAAGAAACAACGGCCACTAACATTCATACTTTAACTACAGATACCGAATCCTGGAGGAGTCCGCGATGTAAGAATTCTCCACAAAATTTGCTGCTTCATACACCTGAACAGAAGGCTCATCAGCGCGTCCCATAAGTTCCATAACCCAAAGGATGATTCCACACTACAGTAAAACATGTCAAACTCATGTCGGCAACACTGTTGCTCACACACCAGAACCCGGTTGAAAACCATTCGACGACCGTCGTATGAGAGAGAAGCCTTGGCGAACGTTGGATAATTGTATGGAACACTATTTTGTACTAACACCAAGTCACTGGCCTCCTGGTAACTGGTGGGGGTGGGGGTGGGGTGGGGTGGGACGGGTTGGGTTGAGCAGCTGAGAAAGTAGTGTCATCATGTTTCAAGCTATTCACGTATGTCTTCACATTTCTTGAATCTTTGGAGTAAATTTGTGCGCACCTAATACCTATGATTCCGTTCCTCATTACTTTGGCACAACTACACGGTGGTCAAAGCTGCTGCGATTAGTTTGTCCTCTTTGCTTACTGACGCTTCAAAGACTAAGACTAAATCACGTTGTATGGACTTGGTGCTCGTGGAAACGAAATTTGAAATAATGCTTTATTCAAGTCAAGAGATCTGACTCGACGCTGTCTATGATATGCTGCAGTGAGGATACACCCTTACAAACACACTGCAATATTCACTCCTAGCTGGAACGTACTATCCAGTTTTCTGGGCAGCATGGTGACTAATACAAAATCCTTGTCTTACAACCACCATCGAACCAAACCAGTTATTCTCTGGAATGTAAAATAAGCCAAGATGGATGCTTTAACCAAGCGGTGCAGCGCATAACTCACACATGCTAGGTCTGTGGGCGGCTATCAACTTACCGCCTGTATAAGTTCACCCAGCTGTAAATGAGTACCACCATCTGCTGGGGTCAAGAAAAACGGCGTGGAACTAGCACCCTCACCACTAAGGGCAAAAGATGTATGACACACACACGCACACACACACACACACACACACACATATATATATATATATATATATATATATATATATAATTTATATATATACAGTACATATGTATATATGCTACAAAGTTCCACTATGTTTTTCCTCCTTCCATAACCAGTTATCAGAGAATACATGCTACACGAGACAATATTTATATTAATTCGAGTTTCAAGAACTAAAGATCAGAGAGAGAGAGAGAGAGAGAGAGAGAGAGAGAGAGAGAGAGAGAGAGAGAGAGAGAGAGGTTACAATTTAGGCTATCCTTCTCGTTACATGATACAGCACAAGTTTAACCAATGTTCCAAACTTAATTTCGATCTCCATAAAATGGTTTTAAAACTAACAACCTGGAAAAGCCTCGTCGCAGCAGTTTTACCTCTCTAACCCCCTCACTAAGAGAGAGAGAGAGAGAGAGAGAGAGAGAGAGAGAGAGAGAGAAAGAGAGAGACTCACTGTGATGTCTGTGGGGGAGGGAGGAAGTTAAAACTCCTTTAATGATCAAAGTCGTGCTCCTTCTGACTTGTTCTCATAATGAAAACTGGCATTGTCTTGCAGAGTATTGACAGATGACGAGTAGAGAAATACTTGAAAGCTGAACGCAAGGCAATCTCGGAATTAAGGAAGACGGAGCCGGGAAGCTCACCTGATCAGGATAGAAGGACGTGTTGCATTCCATGGATCGAGGGTCATCAAGGGCCTTCGCGCGCTTTCTTTAAGCAGGACTCTCGACCTAAAGAACGCGAGGTGTGAAATCCGCTATTGACTCTCTCGCGCTTGAATTTCGTTCTTCCCTTCCTGGCTATTCACGTTTACGATTTCTTTTTTTTTAGTTTTTTCTTTTTTTACTTTTTTTACGTGATGGAAATGGAAAATCGATCTTGGCTCCTCATCCCCTAGTCGGCGATAAGGGAAATTAGCAACATTTCAATTAAGAATATTGAAAACATCTTTGTTCGGATACTCGACAAAGAAGACGACGTAAACCACCCGTTCCCATACACTCTGGAGAGTCATTATGGATTCGAGGATTTCCGTCTTCTTTCAATCAAGGAATTTTTGTGTTTATATGGACACACTCCTGACATAACGCTTCAAGTATTTTGAGATTAACCCTTCGTACTGCAAGATCAAGTAGTGTTTATATGAATTCTTTCATATAAATCTTACTGTTAATCTTAGCTGTGACTCACAGAACATGGTTTGAAAAATATCAGGATCACTCTGTCTTCCATGAAGTTTTATCAACGTGTAAATTCAACTTTTAAATTTGAATTAAAATCTACGTTATTTCAGTATAAGGCTTTTAAAGTATCCTACAAGCGATAGCCCGCCATTCCAAAACATAATTTTTCGGAATCAGAATTTTTAATTCCACAAAACAGAATCGTTATTGATTTTCTGTTTCCCGATTAAGCATTTTCAGTGCATTCCATTCTCTAAAAAAGTAATTTTTAAAATTTAAAAAATTAAGTTGATCTATTAAATTCACCCTTGGTATTTTGTCATTTCCGTAAGCCATTTTAAACTTTCATATTACAAAGTATCAGAACGTATAAAGCAGACGCACAAGTGATTTTCCTTTGTTTCCCAGCAAATCTTCTCGAAGCATCGCTACGCGCGCAATGCCATTTGCGCAGGTTTCCTCCGAAGGAATATGTTTGCACAAAAGAAAGAACAACCCTAAAAATGGATGACTGTATTTCCCCTAATCATGCTATGGGGCAATTTACGAAGACCCTAAATGTGTTTCTATTGCTCTTCCCTAAGTCCGTAATGACCATCTAAATGGCATGATCACATAATTAGATAATGACCCCAACCGATGATGACTCCGTTCTCTGATTTTCCCCGAGGCAACTGGATAGCCGTCTCATCGCCATAAACCCGTAAAATAGATAGATAAACAAATAAATAATAAACGAACGAAGAAGGTAATAATTAGTTGGTAAATAAGTAAGTAAAATTAAAATGTTTTGAAATTAGGTCCCGTGCAGTGCTGGACAGACTAAGAAAGTTGCAACTAGATTATATTATGTCCTGCAAATAATCTGGCTCATACCGCTGGACTTTAAATGTAATAATATGAGATGTTAATGGTCACGGGTTTCATGTGTGTATGCAATAGTAATAGTAAAAGCCAAACACTCATCATGTAAATGGTAGGCAGAAATTCACGTAATAAAACGTGTACTAGAAATCTGAAATAACGAGAATAACTCGAAATTAATGGTTAAGCATGGAATATCACTCCGTTGAGCTATAATACATATTTCATCCACTCTAAAATTATCCCTAAAACATCTCTTAACGTGAGTTGAAAATAAACGACAGGTTATTGAGGTTCAGAATTTGACTATTTATAACAAAAAAGAATTGGTTTCGCTTTCCTGCCACAAACATTCTAACGATTCCACAATACCAATAATTCAAACTTCCGTGAGTCCCAAACGAGCGGTTTACTTAATCTTTGCCGACAGATACTTTTACTTGACACTGACCCGAACCTTAGATTGTCAGATATAAAATAAATAATAAAAAAAAAGTCCAAGTAAAGAAACTACTGTGTATTTCAGGGCCGTGTCTAATTGATTTTCGTCGATAAAATCTTACCAAAGCATCGGATATGGATCGTATTTTGGAGGTAACTATTTGAAGCCACAGCCTAATTGGCAAAAATATGCAGTTACGTCTCATGTTGATAATCAAGGCACTTATCAGAGTAAATCAAAGAAATTTAAGGGGAAACTTAGCTAAATCTAGCAGGATCGTAGATAGAAGCTAGTAAAACGTCATTACTGACGGCCCTCCCACTCACTGATACTGTAGTATGACGCAAGGCCAAGAGAAAGAGAAGGTCTGCTCACTTCCCCCGAATCCCCCATGTAGGCGGAGTTTTGTCTACCTCCTTATTGCGTCAGCAGGTGAATTGCCGTAATGAGCAGGTACCTCTAAGATACGTCATCGCCTACGTAGTTACTCCGGGTGGTAGGCGACTCCACCCAATTGGGTAGACCTTGTCTCACTTGGCCTTGGTACTGATAATTCAAACTTTTTCGTGTGTCCCAAACGAGCGGTTTGCTTAATCTTTGCCGACAGATACTTTTACTTGAAACTGACCCGAACCTTAGACTGTCAAACATAAAATAAATAATAAAAAACTAAGTAAATATACTAGTTTGTATTAAATAAATACAAATGGCCTCATCCAGCCATAATGCACGCTACAATTAGGTCAAGTCAACAGAGATTTTCTTAGATGTGTTAAAGTAAAACTACACTGTCAACACTGGGCCAATTAAGGGCCACGTCTTGTTATCCAACAACCTCAATAGTCATCTCATCTTTGTCTCAAACAAAAGGATGCATCAATATGTGGCTTCCATTAAGAACTTTCCAGAATGGTTGATTTGTAAAGGAATTTTCCTTTAGTTTATTCGTGATTTATTAGGGTCGTTTACAGCTAGAAACTTAAATGACAACTTGTCATTACAGAAAGACACTCTTGAATGACATTCACGCAGATATGAAAAAAAAGATAACTGATAATTCATCATAAACTTATACCATATAACAGTATAGTTTTACTTTAATATCTCTAAGAAAATCTCTATTGACTTGACCTAATTGTAGCGTGCATTATGGCTGGATGAGGCGATTTGTGTTTAGTCAATACAAACTAGTATATTTACTTAGTTTTTTTTTTATTATTTATTTTATATTTGACAGTCTAAGGTTCGGGTCAGTTTCAAGTAAAAGTATCTGTCGGCAAAGATTAAGCAAACCGCTCGTTTGGGACACACGAAAAAGTTTGAATTTATAATGTTCTTTCAAGGACACATTGTTTACGGAACGACCTTTAAATTATTGAAATAGCCAAGCCACAATTTCTTAAAAAAGAAAAAAAAGAAAAATAAAAAATGAAACCTTGCTGTATGAGGGCAACAGAAACAAAAGAGCAAGAGGTTCAGGAGGAGCACAATTCCTGCACCGGGGGTTGAAACCGACAGCACGAACTATTGCAATTCGCAAACCCAGTTTGTTAAATGTTATAACCGAATCAATCATCACAAACCCGGGAACGGGAGAAATAACAAGCAGTCAACAAAGAGCGGCGAATCCCGGGCAATCGGACGGTTCGGCTGAATTGCTTGTGAAAGGAAATGTCAGAACCAAAATTGAGGAATTTCGGCCGTTGGCAAGTTTATTCGATTGTTTTTCTTTATTATAACTTATTGATGTATCTATCATTTTCTTATATAAATAAACTTTTTATGAGAAGAAAAATTCGTTGATTTTAATCGTTGATTAAAAAGCAAGCCCTTTCTCTCCCGAGGAAAACATTGCTTGAATGTAATTCGAGGCCCAATTCTCCTGATTTCGGAAACTTGCTACTGAATCAGTGGACTGTTTTGCAATTCGCGTTTACTTCGTCTTTTCGGGACCCATGGACGGACTCCAAAGGATCTGATGCTCGGCTATACAAATCGATATTCTCCTGTTTACACTGCTAAAATATTTTCAAATAGGTTCGTCTCGTTGTCAATATACTTCTGGAACATATGCGGTGTGATTATTCACATTTCGATGTCCTTTGGTAAAAATCAAAGCAGTTTTAACGATCATTGTTTTGTTATCAATGATCGCTATTCTCATATTTTCTTTCCTTCTTCCACTAGTCGACTTGCACAAGATCATTTTAAACAGCGGAAGGACGAGCAAAATCAAATTAAGATTTTGACTTTTGTGGTGGGTAAATTTGTCAAAAGATGTTGATGCTAGATTGAGCTGGTCTTATACTAACACGGTCTCCAGCTTAATGGATTAGTTTTTATTAGAATAAGTGGACATAATAAGTAGATTATCCCCAAATACGATACCTAATTAGTTGACTAACCTGGTCCTTAAATTGCTTGTCTAGACGCATTTCTCTCTCTCTCTCTCTCTCTCTCTTCAATGTATCAAAAGGGATCTGAAAACTAATGAATATTTTCTAATGACATTATCTGACACTGCCTTCTTGTTCTTGCTCCTGATTGTGGCTGCATTTTTTACTGATGATTTGTGTATTGCCGTTTTTATTTCGTTATTTTTTCCTTGAAAGGCGACGTATACTCAGACTGTCCGTGCATTAATTTATGGCATCTGTAGAAAAGCTGACCGCCTAGGACATGAACGTGGGCTGAAATCCTCGCTTACTTTGTGTACAATTTAAGTTCAAAATATAAGCTGTTCTACTTTAGGTTTTCGGTCGTGTGATCCCGTAACTATTGACAGATGGCATTATAGTGTCTGTCATACTGTACAGTTTTGCGAAACGTTGTGGAAATGAATCATGAGTAGCTAGGGGATTCACGATTCATTACCGAACATAAATATTTGAATTTATTGAGTTTATCAAAAGTCCCTGCTTTCTGCAGCTCGGAGTGACCGGGTTCACATTTCCATGGATGAGAGCAGACAGGTGGGAGAAGAATCTGTGCGGCGGTTTCATAGGGGTCAAATAAAGCTCTCCCCTTGCATCTATTTATTTGAATTTCTCGGATTTGTTCTTAAGGCCATGAGACAGACAACAACTGCTCGTTGGCCTCTTATTATTACCAGCGGTCTGGGTACTACAATTCCCTATTTTCCTTGAGGATGAGGTTGCCAAGTGCACGCTTTTTTCTTGATCCCAGAAGTTGCTGGTATCCATTCACAGCTGAGTCCACTGGTGAGTAGTAAGCCGGATGCAAACCAAGGACCTTGCAAACGTCAACCAAGCACCGTAACACTCAACCATGCCCCCCCCCACCCCGGCCCAGCAAACCTGAGGTATAACGTTGCCCAAATTTCAAATCATTAACCGGACGGCAGTGGATTAAGCAGAGCAACAAATTACCTTTTGGTAACCACCGATCAAATCGCATCTAGCATAATCGCGCAGTCGATCAATAAGTTAATCACACGAAGTATGAGTACAGTATCATAAGCACTGAAAGATTACACATTCATCACGAACGTCAATCAAGTGATGGTTGAGATTAATCCTGAATCGGTTGTGATCAACTACGTGATTATCCACGATGTAAATCATATTAATCATTCTAATGAGCTTTTCCCGTTCCGAGCACCGTGCTCCCTCGCAACATATTCTCCGTTCAAAAATAATTGCGACAATATTTTTGAAACGTTATGCAGCGACTGAATGACGCAACCGAAACAGGGCCGGGAGGGAACGATGGGCTTTAAATGGCTTTGCTGTGTAGAGAGAAATAAAATCATAATTTTATCATGTACCACTTAATTAAACACTGCGCATCATCAGCGTACAGCACCGAAAGGTGTTAAAGGCCATAGTATTATGAGTACAGTGATTTAGTTTCTTTTTTTTTTTAACAAAAAGGAAAAAAATTACTCTGATGAAAAATGTTATAATGGACAGATCCGTATATTGTCTTGATTGATACATACGCACAAACACAAACAGTTACACCCGCGCACACACATTCATATAATATATGTACAAATATATATGTATATATATATATATATATATATATATATATATAATATATATAGAAATATAATATATGCATACATATGTTTAAGTATATACATATATAAATATATATGTTTAATATATATATATATATATATATATATATATATATATATATATATATATATATATATATAATATATATATATATATATACATACACATTTACAGTATATATACATACATAATACTATGTATCTACTGTATATATCAACGATCATAAAATTTAGGCTATAAAGTCAAGCACTAGAGTACTTACAGCTAGCTATTCAGCGCCCAAGACTGTGAAAAGAGGGAGTTGGAGTGGTTGGACAGCAAGATGAGTAAAAGTTCAAGACTCCAGAGGTGTACCCTAGCGAAACCCCATAGTTGCACTACGTAGCAACAGTTACAGTTGGAGAGGTTGGACAGCAACATGGCCTTAAGGAAGAGGGAATAGAGTGAAAGCTGAAAAAAAAGAGTAAAAAATGCGTCGAAGTTTCTTCCGAGCAGTCGAGTATTCTGTACAGCATGTAATGATGCATGAAACTCTCAGCAGCGGCCCATGAAAATTTCAGCCACATCCCGGTGGTGGCCTGTGTTGTTGGCACCTATAGCGGTGCTAGACGCACGATCATGGCTAACTTTAAGCTTAAATAACATAAAAACTACTGAGGTTAGAGGGCTGCAATTTGGTATGTTTGATAATTGGAGGGTGAATGATCAACATACCAATTTGTAGCCTTCTATCCTTAGTGGTTTTTAAGATCTGAGGGCGGACAGAAAAAGTGCGGACGGACAGACAAAGCCGTCACAATAGTTTTCTTTTACAGAAAACTAAAAGGGTGCATTTCGGGAAAGAGCAAGCCTGAAGTTAAAATCAGAGAGGAAGCAAGTATAATTGCTTACACATTTCAGGTGTGTCAACATCAGTCATTCAGCATCACTCTATTTCGAAGGAACTGAAACTAGAACACGCACCTGTACATACCACTTTCAGAACGACATTTACAATGGCAGGCTTGACGCTATTTTAGCCTTTCCTTTCCATATTTATCATGCGATACTACAGAATTCGATCCTACATCCTATCCTTAGTTAACGAAATATCCTTGCCGACTGTTTGCCTCAAGCAAGGAGATAGATTTTCCCATAAACAAACTAAGAAAATAACAGTTGACTAGAACAACATATTGCAGAATGAAAAATTACATATTTTTTACCAGTTTAAAGAATCCTTTATATAACGAAACATCCTACGTTAATAGTGATGAAAATATAAATGATTCTCTGCCTCTCTCTCTCGGCCTTCGCTCCACTTCCGTAGTACCAGACGCTGCTATATTGCAGGTAATGAGGACATTCTCTCGTCTCTCCGCTTCCCTTTTCCTTCCTCCTCTGCTGCAGGTGACATAAATAACGAGACAAGACTATAGTGTAGGTAATGAAAATCAATCCTTCTCTTTCTCTCTCATGCTATCACCATTTCTTCTTCACCAATAAACACAAACCACATCTTGCCGGAGTTCCACACCCAGAGGAAGAGATTATTAGACACGAGCCCCATAGTTGAGAGAGAGAGAGAGAGAGAGAGAGAGAGAGAGAGAGAGAGAGAGAGAGAGAGAGAGAGAGAATACTCACTCACACACACACACACATACATACACCGATAATTCCCTTAAACCGTTTAAGACACGCCTGGCAAAGCTCCTTAACGCCTCCTGATCCTCTTTAGGAGAATTCCAACATCAGTCTTCTTAGACCTATAGAGGAAGGGAATTTTCTGGCTATTTCGTCAAAGTTGAAACAATGAGTGGGAAAAGGTGGAGGCTGTAGGATGGAGGGGGGAGGGAGGGAGGATGAAGGGAAGACGCACTGAGGAAACTTTGAAACAAGGAAGTACCTTCTTGTTTTGAAACGATGGCTGACAATGTCATTAAGGTATTAAGGCTGCTTATCCTTTGTAATGGCTTTGTGTAATTGGGTTTAAAGTGTAGACGGATTTCATTCATCGGCGTGTTGGTCCTCGTTTTTCTAGTTCAAGGATTTTGGACAAATGGGACCTAACTGCTATTCGTGATGAGTAAAAGTAAATTTCTGTGGCTCGTCCAATGTCGACCTAAATTTTCCCACCAAAGGAGAGAGAGAGAGAGAGAGAGAGATGAGCATGTGACCACGTACGATGAGAAACTTTCAATGTGTCGATAATACCCTGACAATTCTTCTATCGGATACAAAATCTCTATTTTCTGCCGTCAAAAGACAAAGAACTTTCGTCAGCTGATTAATTTCGTTTTTATTCCCATTGGCGCGTAGCTGCCTAGCCGTAAAAAAAGAGCGCGCCAGGATCTTTAAGACGGCCTGATCCAGCTCGAGACAAGTGAGCATCGCAGGGGATCATGATAACGTCTCGCTTTCCTGATCTCAGATCCTATTGCGAGCACTGATGGCGGTTAGAGGGATTAGGTGGTTTATAACGTCTCCTCACCTTACCTCCATCCACTCTCCTAAACCCTCTCTCCATACTACACCATCTGCCTTTAAAGCCTGTGTCATTATTCTCTCTCTCTCTCTCCCTTGTGGGGTACATTGCTAGCGTGTTCGATTCAACTCTCGCATTCGATTCAACTACTAAAACATATATATATGATATATAATATAATTCATATATATATATATATATATATATATATATATATATATATCTACTCGTATATATATATGATATATATATATAATATATATATATATATATATATATATATATATATATATATATATATATATATATATATATATATATATATATATGCAAAAACTCAATAATTTTGTTTCTGTTTATGCCGGCAACTAAGCGGAAAAAGATCCAAAATTTTAATGGCTCTCTATTTCGTTTTTTCCTAGCGATATACTTCTGTGTAAAACAACTGTTCATTCTAAGATGCTCCAGTTCCTCATTGGGCGTGTGGGTTCCGTTCTCAGCTAGCACTCTGCTGGCCGCGAGTTCGAATCTCCGACCGGCCAATGAAGAATAAGAGGAATTTATTTCTGGTGATAGAAATTCATTTCTCGCTATAATGTGGTTCGGATTCCACAATAAGCTGAAGGTCCCGTTGCTAGGTAACCAACTGGTTCTTAGCCACGTAAAATAAGTCTAATCCTTCGGGCCAGCCCTAGGAGAGCTGTTCATCAGCTCAGTGGTCTGGTTAAACTAAGGTATACTTAACTTTTTCTAAGATGCTCCTTAGTGTGTGTCTTTTTTCGAAGCTGAATAGGTAATTGTGCTTTCTCACAGTATGCAAAAAAAAAAAAAAAAGATTTGCACTGTCCTAAAACCAAATATGTCTTTGCAGCAAAAAATATTAGCCTAAAACAGTATAATATAAATATTTTGCCCTGTCCAAAACTGCAATGAATTGTTTTTCGAAGGATAAATAGTTTTCAAATATAAGTAAATTTACAGAGGCCAATAAAAAAAAACTGCCACGATCTTTCCACCTAAAGGCTTCAGACCTATCAGCAGAGGAGATTGAAAATTTCCTTATATATTATTTGTAATGGCTGGTATAAACAACTATAAAATATATATCATTCGGTAGACAATTATTCATAACAGTTTATTATGGTGCAGACAAAAGAAAAGAAATTCATATACCTATCATTTTACTTTGGTCAGTATTTCTACGGCAAAGAAATGTTTTTGGGGCAACTAAACTCGTTACATTTTGTAATAAAGCACAACTAACTATTCGGCACACAATGCAGTATCTTCAGATGAAAAGTTACTTTACATAGATAAGCAAACAAAGTAGAACATTATAAAATATTTTTGCTTGCTTTTCCTTATGTGTCACTGCCCCACAGGCGGCATAAATTGAATCAAAAATATTATCTTAGTGACTTTATTACTGACAAATATGTTCATAACAAAATTTATACATTTTCAGGCAAACTTTAACTCGTACTTTTGATTTTGAATGTTTTTTGTTTATTTTCTTTCAAAAATACTACGATGAAGCACAACGATTCTTCTCCAAAATGAAAACAAGGAAAAACATGGCAACGTGAAAAGGTTGTCAAGAATCATGAAAATATTTACATTTCTATCTTTTCACTCTGCTATGCAATAGCTGGTATAAATAGCAATAAACTTTACATCTTACAAAATAAAATTTTGAAGTTTTGAAGAGCGCCAAACTGGCAATAAATCTCTTGTAGTTCATTTCTAGCAAATAATTATTTTATGGAAAAGTATGAACATTTTCTGTTCCTGTAAACTTTAACTCATCATTTCGAACTGCAAATTTCTTTTGTTTTCATTCTTCGAACGTCTAATGCAAAAAATTTGGACCATTTCAGCTTTGAAATTACACCAAACTCAGTTCCCTAGCATGAAACGTTAAGTTTACACAGACCAATCAAGAAAAACTATCGCTGACCGTAATCACGGCCAACTATAGAAATCACATGAATCTAGAACACTCATGACTAGACCGGGGTCTGAATCTCGTAAAGCTAACAAGAAAATCCATTTGAGATGGATACGTGAACGCAATTCTTCTTGTGTAAGTAGGTTCAATCATTTTGAGATGTAAGATACATGTTACGTACTGGATGGCATTTTAGACATTTTGTAAGTTCAGGACTGTGTTTATGGTTATTTATTTATACAAATAAGATTAATCTTATGGTTATCATGCGATGCACTATGGGATTCCCTATAACCTTTTGGCTAATTTAAGTTGTTTGCACCATCATAAACATATCTCTGACGTCATTTTAACCTGACTTTGCCCAAATTCTTGGAAAAAAGTGAAGCAGTGATAAATGGGATATTAATAAATGAAATATGTAATAACGAACAGTAGTAACTCGTGATAGAATGTAAATAATCAATCTTCTAAAAAATGTGACAACAGTGTGCTGCATTTGTGGTTTTGCATTATTGCAATAGTAAATGTAAAATCATATCATACTTCATCAAAAGGCCAGTCTGTCTCAATATCTGCTTTGTCTCATGTTATATCACAGACTATAATATGTAAGGGACACAGGTTCTACCTTATTTGCCTTAGTAAACACTACCCCCTGACTCACATATTACAAGACAACAGCACGAATCATGAATTTAGGCATCAACCCATGGTATGATGTTTAGGCACAAGACATGAGAGAGAGAGAGAGAGAGAGAGAGAGAGAGAGAGAGAGAGAGAGAGAGAGAGAGAGAGAGAAAATATGCAAATTCTAACTAAATCTCATTATTATATGAAATAATATTTACAGTGATAGAGACGAATTACCTTCGGTAGCTGCAAGTATATGGTAGCTGGTGCTTTATATGTAGATAGGTGTTCATTTTTGGTGTTCATTTTTATGTAAATAGTTGTTCATTTGGGTAAAAAATAAAAGTACTGCATTTACTTATAGCAAATGAACGTAACGACGATCGTCTATAAGATTAAGTGCAGCAAATACCCATACTTTGCCACTGAATGATTCCTAGCAGAAGGCGTGTTACTGATATTGGGCTCGGCAACATCTGTCATGAATAACAACGATGTTAAGCGCTATCGAAATACGGTTTCCTTATGAAGAGTGGCAATAATGACACAATTCATATGAATAAATAGCCTCATTAGTACTCAGCATAATCACGCGAACAGGCTATTCAACATGTCGATGGCCGCGATACTGGGCATTATGGGCGTATGGTGTGTGCCTGTATGTTTTTATTATAATCTACAGGCCAGTGGAATGGGTAACTTGCGTCCAGAACTGATAGCAAAATGGGAGCGGGGAGAAATAAGCTCTAATACCTGAGGAAGCTTCTTAAAATATATATATATATATATATATATATATATATATATATATATATATATATATATAATGTATATATATGTATACTGTATTTAAAAAGACTGACTGATTATGAGGTTTAGGCCTGGAGGCCAGGTTCTGGAGACTATCAGAGGTATTCAGTGCCTGAGATAATGATGGAGGGGAGATAGAGAAAACCTCGACATACATACCTACATACATATATATGTATATATAAATTTTCACACACACACACACACACACACACACATATATATATATATATATATATACACACACACACAAAACCCCTGAAAGAATGATGATAGTGTCAGCTTGGCTCAGGTGAGCATCACAAGAGTTTGAAGACCCGGACCCACTTGGATGAGACCTATCAGAAAGGATGCTGGAGAGATGTGTTGAGATTTGTGGAAGATAAAGCACAAGAAAGACATTAGGGCGGAATCTAAGGAGATCCTTTATGGTACACGTGTTAGAGGCGACGTGATATATATATATATATATATATATATATATATATATATATATATATATATATATATATATATATATATATATATATATATATATATATATATATATATATATATATATATATATATATATATATATATATATATATATACTGTACATACACATACACGTGTCGCTCTAGCAAGGGTACCCAAGGAAGATTCAAATAAAGATGCTGCAAGGATATATGTTTAGATAAATTTATAGTTATATGACAATACTTCAGTTTGACCCATTTTGACCAGTTTCCTGTAGCTAAGTTTGAGATTGCCATAAATGGTTCATAGATTGTCAAGGTCCCAATATAAAAATAACTGTCGGTTATTTGCTTGAAGAGCAGTCAGCAGTTTCTACAATGTCAGATGGTACCCCAGTCACGTGAGTCACACGAAATTATTGTTAAAAGTAACTTCAACCACACCAGTAAAGAGATCATGTCTCCAGCCCTTCCGATTCTCAGGATAGGAAGTCTTAGTACACTTAATTTACTATAAAAATATGTTGTATCAACATTTCAAGGTTTGCAAAAAAATTCCCAATACGTCTATATTCAGCAAAACCCACTCGTATTTTAAAGCAGTTTCCGATCACAACGAGTATTTTATAGGTATTAAATAATAATGACCTGAACCGAGCATTGGTTATTATGAGGATAATGTGTCCGGTTGGTATAAAGCGTGGGCCATTATTCAGAAAACTTTTGCAATCTTTTATATTTCATTATCAGTTAAAAATACGACAACATATGACGATTACTGTAAACAAACTCTGACTGTTGGAATTATGAAATTTCGTGCTCAAACAATTATAACAGAATAACACAAGAGAAGTTCTATTTCCTCACAGGTCAGGTGCAATAAATCAAAGAATCTGAATGACCGAAAATCACCTCTCTTGTATATAGTCGCGTGACTACTCGAATCAAAGTCCTTAGTATAGATAATATAAATCCAAAATAATACAAATCCAAGGAAATTTACAGTTTTTTCTAACACAGCAAGCGCTGGGACCTATGAGGTCATTCAGCGCTGAAAGGGAAATCGAGAACAGGAAGGTTTAAAGGTGTAACAGGAAGAAAACCTTGCAGTCGCACAATTGCAACAATACTGTTAGGTGTGGGTGGAAAGTAAGATGGACGAAAGAAAATATGAACGGAGGTATAGTAAAAGAAAAGAAAGGGGTTGCAGCTAGGGGCCGAAGGGACGCTACAAAGAACCTTACTAAGCAATGCCTGCAGTGCCCCGCATGAGGTGCATTGATGGAACTACCCCCATACGAGAAAGAGAAATTAACGATTCTGACTACTCGAATAACAACCTCCTTGACAGTCATTAAGTTCAATTAATGTAAATCCAAATAAATCCTCAGTGTTTTTTTTCAAAACCGTGATTATGGTTGATGAAATGCAGAATATCTCTGACACCAAAAGACTAAATATCTCTCGAGCTCCATTGATAGTTCAGTGAGCAAACTTGGTTTTGAGTAATGACTCACTTTGTAGATTTTATTTTGATTAAAGCTAACAAATTTACAAGTAATAAATGCAGTTAGCGGAACAGGTTCAGAAACGAACTGGTAACGAAGGGTGAAAACACAAAGAGGCGGAATACAGAACGAGTCACAGTCAAATAAACGCGAGGAAAACGCAAGGAAAACTCGAGGAAAAAATCCACTACTGCGCAATACTCTGGTGCAATGTACAGTATGATGCGATCTACTCTAGGCTTACTACCAGGGTGAGCAGATTTTGAATGTTTATTTACGTCTTCATTTAATTTGCCATAAGCTAATGCTGACAGATTGTGATGATTTAGCTAATGTAGGCCTAATGCTTTAGCGTGACCAATATTTTTAACACAACAATCTTTATCGTAAATGTGAAGTTCATTCGACTCGTTAGCCTAGCCTTCATTAGTTTTTTGCTCTCATAGCTTTGTCTGCAGTCCCTCGTACGACTACATTAAACGCGGTCATTTTTTTGTTCTTTTTTTTCGGGTACTGATGACCCTGCACATCCTATGCTGCCAAAAACGGTAATTTCTACTCTCATCAAGTTCTTTTGCACCCTAACCTAAGGCCGGGAAACTCGGGACATTGTGAATCACTTGCTGTCAGTGACATTTCAGTTTTTAAGAAACAAGATCTCTTTCGAGGGAATGGGGGGGAACCCTTGGATTTATAACTGTATGTATGTATGTATATATATATATATATATATATATATATATATATATATATATATGTATATATATATATATATATATATATATATATACAATATATATATATACAGTATATGTTTAAGTGAAATCGGTCAGGCTTTGTAACGTTTCATTTTTCCCGCGCTACTTCGCATCTCAACATCACTTGCCCCTGTGATTTCAAGCGAATGTATGTATGGGGAATATTTTTAAAAATAGTTCTACCAGGTAGTCCGAGCAGGTTTTGTGTTATATGTTTCTCTGCTACTCTTATAAATTCTTTCTTGTTTTGCCACACTCGATGCATTGCCCAATACAATATCAGATTTTTCAATTTATGTTCAGGGCTACACGCACATGATGGAAATATCAAATCTGATTGTCCTGTGCATTGCCATATCATCTGAACGTGTACGATCGTGGGATGACATCAACATTTTCTGGCCATGCAAAAAATGCAAACAAGCTCTAAAATCTTGAATACTTTAAAATCTTAAATTCGCTTCTCAAATGCTTAAGTCTTTAAAATTTATTCAATAAATCTGCGCATTTTACAGTAAATTTCAGGCATTTTTTTTCCAAGCGAACGCAACGTTAACCCCAAAAGTGACCCAAATGTAACGCGGCCCCTAAATAACTGCTATATGGATGATGACCTGGGGGCATATTCGGGAACTTCTTACAGAGAATTAATATGACCTTAAAGTGTGTCTGTATTTCTCCGGAACTTCTTAGAGAGAAATGTGACCTTATAGTGAGTCTGTATTTCTCCTTATCTCTCTTTCGCAAGTGTTTTTTTTTCTCTTTTTACTCAATTGACATTTAGATAATTCTATTGATTACCTGGTCTACATTATAATAGGCTATAACGTAAAGTACCATGTACAGATACAGAGAAAACAAATGTATAGCAGCTATCTCGTCTCGATTTAAGCTCAACTATTTTGCTAAAAGTGAATGTTTTCTAAGAACACAAATTCTGGAATTAACGTACCTTGCATTAAAATTTCAAACCGGGTAGGTATTTACCTGTAAAGAAGAGATTGAAGCCGTAAGTAGGGTAGTAGTTACTAAAATCTGTAAATCACAGAAAAATTATTTGCAAGTAAATGATAAAAACCTGAAATGTAAGATGTGAAAGGCAAATATGTTAAAAACAACAACAGTTTTGACTCAGGCAGATATACTCGTATACCGTGACCATATTCCTCTCTCTCTCTCTCTTCCTCTTTCTCTCTCTCCATTAAGTGACGAGCAGGCTAATTTCCGCTCTACGCAGTGTTCATCATCCCTAAGGAGCTTGTACGAGAAAAAAAGTAAAAAGAATATTGTACCGTCAGTAATAACTGTACGAAGCGCAACGGGATGGATTTATTTCCTATATCCAAAGGCATAATATCGTGGTTTTAAATTTGTTGATGTTATTCCTGTTTAAAGCTTCGATGCTGTAACGTGAAAAGTCTGTTTATTAAGACTGCATATCATTCCCTGATATCTTTACCGAAGCATTTATTCATAGTGACCTTTGCCAAGGAAGTTACGTTACTGCTGAATCTTTGTTTTCTTGCTGTTCCGGTAAGGTTCAAGAGTATTAAGTCTTAATACTTCATTAATTGCCTTTAAATGTTTTAGTGTTGAAGGGTTCGATTTTGGTTTGTTAAAAGCTTAAATGGTTTAAATAAAATGTTGGTTTGTGGAGAATATATAACGGCTGAACCCCTCTAGATGATTAACATGAGGTACTGTTTATGGATTTTGACTATACTTGGTGCAAACATTCATTGATTGACCGCATGTGGATGATCAGAGTTGGCTGCCAATGGCCTGATTTTAATAAAACTTGGTAATGACATTCACAGATTGACCTCCTCTAGGTGATGATAAACGTTTGATAGTACTGAGAGATTTTGATGAAAACTGGTGAAAATATTCATTGGCTGACTTCCCCTTGCTGATTAGCGTCAGGCACTAATGACTATACATAGATAATAGCTGGTGAAAAGATTCACTGTTGACCCAATCTAGATGATAAAAGTTAGGTACTAATAAAATGACGGTAAAAAAATTCATAGGAAACATTCAAAGGTTGACCCCATCAAGATGATGAACGTTAGGAATGATGAACGGATCTTGACGCTATTTGGTGAAAAAATTTTTTGGCTCCATCTTGATATACTTTAGGTACTAATGAACTGATTCATGTCAGACTTGACGTAAACACTCATTGGTTGAGCCGTTCTAGACAATACAAGATAGGCACTAATGACTGGAATTGGATGAAACTTAGTGAAAACATTCTGTTGATTTGATCCCCTCTAGATGAAGAACGTCGAGTAATAATGACCGGAAAATGATGAAAATTGGAGAAAACACTTATTGTTGACCCCTGTGGATACTTAGCGTTAGGTAAAAATGGGTCATTTGTTCAGAACAGAATATAGAATTTAGGCCTAAGGAAAAAGCGCTGGGACCTATGAGGTCATTCAGCGCCCAAGCAGATATTGACAGTAAAAAGGTTTGAAAGGTGTAACCGGAGGAAAACCTCGCAGTTGCACTATGAAACAATTGTTAGGAGAAGGTGGAAAGTAAGATGGGAGAAAGAGAATATGAACGGAGGTGCAGGAAGAGGAGTGAAAGCGGTTGCAGCTAGGGGCCGAAGGGACGCTGCAAAGAACCTTAAGTAATGCCTACAGTGCACCATGTGAGGTGCACTGACGACACTACCCCCTACGGTGAGGTCATTTGTTCAGGATATATTTTGCCATAACGTGTCTTGGCAATAACTTGTCTGAATACGCCTACTCGTGTTATCACTACATTTGCTACCAACTACTGACAAAATAACAAACATTCTTGGTTAAACTGCATTTGTCTTGGCGAAGGTTTGTAATCTCTCGCTACCCTTTCCAGCTGACAATGAAATACTATAGCCGAAACATCCCAAACAATTCTTTGACCTGCTAAGGACAGAGGAGCCCAAATGAAGATCGCCATTGTGAGGTTGCTAAAAAGATATGATAATTTTTTTTTTTTTAAGCAATGCTTGCTAGTGAGGCACCGTAAGTAGACCTTTGGTTTGTTTCATAAGAATGGGTGCACGCTACGAATGACAGAGAATCAGAAGCTATGGATGAGATTTCCATCTTCATATATTTGGCTGAAAAGCGTTTCCCCTTGAATTTTCAATAAGTAATCTTCTCATACGCAGTTTCACTTTGGTTATAAACACTCAGTAATTTAGCGTATAGATGCCATTTTATTTTGTTCGTATATAAAATTTACCTTTGAGTGGGTAGCAAGCTGAATCAGCCTCTAAATAGACCGTCACATTGCAAATAGATATGACTTCATTTTTCCGCGAGATTCAATTATGTTTTGTTGATAAGAGGAGATTACTTGGGTACTCAAACAATTCAATTTTGCCTGAATATGAAAAGCCAATTGTATTATTGTTGCAGCATCGGTTTACTTTTAAATGAAAATGTCGTCTAAATTCCCATGTAATTTCACTAAATGTCTAGCCTGAATGATAATCGGCATAAAAGTTATTCGCAAACACACTGGATGCCTTTAATAACGTTCCTATTATTTACGAGAGGCTCATGAATAGATTGCTATTGCCTAGTTATATCTACACGCGCCTGTTACTCGACGATGGGTTAAAATATCGAAGAACGAATGGGTTTCATCCCCGAGGGGCTAGTACTAAGCACGGCGTTCCAAGGAGCTTCCGACATGCTTAGTACCAGCACCTCGGAGTAGGTGACGTGTAGATAACAAGCCGAAATAGTACCCATGTTGAATACCCGACTCCCCTTCTAACGAGATCTAGAAGCGTTGGGATAAATGGAATTTCTGCAGAAAAACCACTTTCATGAAATCTCGCTTATTTCCCTAAACTGTAAGAATCTCATATTCCAATCTTCTGTGATTCTTATCAGATTACTAGAGAGTCGTGTTTCTTCTTCAGGAACTGGAATTTTGTTTTTTATTATTATTATTATTTTTTTTTACGTAAATGTTGATGGGACAAGCAAATGGGGAAACAGAATCGTGGATGAACTCCCCCCCCCTACCAAAAAAGGCACAAAAAGAAAAAATGCCTCAAAACCGATCAATCGGATAAATTCTCCCCACAGAGAGAGTTTGTCTTATACCTGTTAAGTATATTTTAGTTTAACTAGACCACTGTGCTGGTCAACAGCTCTCCTAGGGCTGGCCCGAAGGATTAGATTTATTCTACGTGGTTAAGAACCAACTGGTTACCTAGCAACGGGACCTACAGCTTATTGTGGAATGCGAACCACATTATGACGAGAAATGAATTTCTATCACCAGCGTGCTAGCCGAAAGCTCTACCCACCCCTCCAACTTATACCTGTTATAATATATATATATATATATATATATATATATATATATATATATATATAGTATATGTATACACATATACATATGTATATCTATTTATATATGTATGTACATATATGTAAATATATGTACATACATGTATATATATGTATATACATATATACATAAGTATACATACATACATACATATATAAATAGATAAACATACATATGTATATGCGTATACATATACTATATATATATATATATATATATATATATATATATATATATATATATATATATATATGAAAGCGATTTTCCTTGACAATATTGGACCCCCAGAGAGAGAGAGAAAAAACAAGACTAGAGTTAATGCCACATTTATCCTTTAACTGCAGATTAAAGATAAACCACTTGTAAGCGAATTTCTCGAGCACCAACCGGTTCAAACACCTATAAAGGGGCTCATGGTAGTGTATGAATTCCCGCCAACATAAACACAGCACCTACGTCTTGCATGCAAATGATTACGTTCTGGATATTATGACCCAACATTTTATATACTTCTTCCATACCATCTAAGCAACACTTTCCTTGGTCTCACTCTCCTTCTTCCTGTCAAGGTTTCTGGATTATACACATTTTTTCAGCAGCTTATCATTCTCCATCCTCTCCGCGTGACCAAAACCCTTCAAAGTAACCGCTGTGCTAAATGTTATACAGTAACTTCCGTTTTATCCACATTTCTCACCCGTTAAACTTTTTTTCCCCTCCACATTATTTACTTGAACACATCACCTAAATAGTTCCCGTTTCTTTCATTTACATTCAGCAACCTCATTCCAAATGTATAAAGGAGACTGCTCAACATTTGCACTTTTCCTGCTACCTTCTTTACTTTACATCTTCCCTTATCGTGCCATAATCGCATTCCGTTTTCTGCATCACTTGTACTAACATTCATCATTCTGCCTCCCCTGCTTCTACATACCCTCATGATTTTACTCTAGTTAACATTCTGTTTTAATCCTTCTCAATTTACAAAAAACTTTCATCAGTCTCTACATGGAGGAGGTATGATTTACAAGGTACTGTCAGACTCGCTGAGGACAGACTGACAGACAGAAGAACAATTGCCCTTCTTGCACATCTATCGATGGTGATCCAACTTTGTACCAACATTGACTTAAATCTTCTAAGCTGTGTAGGTTGCAGGAGGAGTTGCATTAAAAAGGCAAGTGTAATCACACACTGACAGAAACGGGCAGTCAGTCAGATGGATATTCCACCATGCATAGGCTATCTATACATAAAGGTCTGCCTTTGTACCTAGCTTAACTGGAATCCTTTCAGACATGTAATAGGGGTGGCAATTACAAGGTCACTGCGACACGACACTGACAGACTCAAGGTCTTGGACATAGTGACGATTTCCTCTCATACAAATCTATGCACGACTGTCTAATTTTGTACAAAATTTTTATTAAAATCTCTTCAACAATGCAGGATGAATTACATTGAAAGAACAATGACAGGCAGACAGATGATGACTTGTCATCGACACCTAAATATAATTACATCTGTCTACTGTTTGACTGAAATCTCTTCAACCGTGCAGGAACTGCGATGTCAAGGTCAACGCAACAGAAACATCAATGTACAGACATACTGACCGTACGACTAACAGATGAACGCTCTCATTTCATACGTAGTTATGCATGATGGTCTACCTTTATACCACGTTGGACTGAATTCCCTTCACCCATGTCGGTTCTGTGAAGGGCAAGTGAATGCAGAACTCAGGGAAGAACAGGCAAACAGACAGATAGCTATTCTTCCTTCAAGTTTGATAGAAATCCCTTTAACCGTTCAAGAGGAGTTGTAATGACAGGGTTAGGAGTGACTCATGAACTAACAGACAGACAAACGGACAGGTAGACACATGTTAAGACAGAAAGACGGACGGACTCTTGAAGTTTTTCTCGTTCCTTGGTCCCATCAACTTGAACAAAGGGAAGCATGACCTTAGCTGATACTGAGACACAATCACAATTGGTATTCTACAGCACCTTGTCTTTGCAACTAATAATCAAATATCCTGGCAAAGCTGGGGTCCTGAATATTCGATACACAGCAACTTCGTGTATTGGAAAATGTTCATTAATGATAATTTTTGGCTCAAAATATGTATTTATGAGATGAATAAAGTTATATGAACTGCTTCGTTTAATGCCTTTTGAAGGATAACAAATCTCCTGTGGGGAATACGGTAGCAGATGATTAGGCCAGAGTGACAAATGCCACAGGAAATCGTCTGTGACACCACCTTTAATATTCGCTACTATTTCTGACACGTGGGTAGCACTAACCACAAGTAGCCAATTATTTCTTCGACATCTTGCACCAATAAAAACAAATACAATATGTTGAAGTACGAATGCAAGTTTCACGAGTTTTATAAGGCTAGGGCGTCTAACATTCGAAAAATAGTTTTCCCTAGTAATTTTGTGTGAAAAACGGTAGTTTTAATAAGCTATGACAGCACAGATCGACTATATTTTGCATGCCGTTTCGCATACTTTTCCTCAATGTTTCAGTAACAAAAGTTTCACAGGTATAATCGTACGCATGTGCTATAGCTTTATAAGTAAAATATAGTAGATTGTACGTTACGTGAAATGTTCACGCTGTTCGGGTATTTATGATATTATGGTTAACATTAGCGCAGTAAATTATGCTATGATAAGGTATAAAAAATGTAGGTAAGGAGCAAACGGTAGCTGACGCTTTGGTCTGTGCAAATTACATAAAAACATAGGCCTACCTTACTATCTATGAACATAGGCCTAGGCCTACCTAAGTATCTATGGGATGACTCCGAGCAAAAAAGTTCAACATCGGGTTGGAATGCCATCGAATATTGAAACAGTATTTTACCAAATGGAGTAAATGGCATCAGCTAATATGGGAAAGGTGGGGGTTGTGGGGGGGCGACGTAACGAAAATGAAATGGCGAGGAAATACCAGTTTTTCTGAAACCATCCTTACCTTTATTGTAGAAAGCACGCCTAGCCTTGTCCGTTTGCTCAACACCGTTGATCCAAATTTAGTTTTAACAAATACACACAGCCAAAGGTAAGGTCACATACTAAGCTCACGTGGTTAGTATTTATACTCTCAAAGACAACCGACGACACACTATTTCATGCGGTTAACGAACAGCTGTCGTCTCACTCAAGATCTAAGGTTTACTAACCGTTTCCGAAGTTCATATTAGCAAAGAGGCGGTGAGGGTGCTGGAGAAGTGCTGGGTGTTTTCAGCCAATCAGCGAACTGGTTAACGAATGTCTACTGGCAATGAACCCCACATTTAAGCCTTCCATCGTACAGCTCGAGGTCAGCCTCTCCCCACCGTCCCGTTATTATTTAAACTAATAATGTTGCAGAATCGAGGTAACATATTTTTGTCCAAACTTGGAGACTGAAAATAACGACCTTTGATGCTCTCTTACGATACTGTCATTTTTTGACAGCAGTGGTACGTTAATTCTGCTATAGCCTGATTAAACCCTCCTTGCTATAGTACCTGCATATAAGCTTCAAGTAATTACTTCGCTGTATTTATTTCCTTTATATAAGAGTTAACTTCGACCTTTACTCCACGTACACAATTTACTAAGTTAACTACTTATTTAAATGGTGCATTTCTTTAAAACTCGCTAAAAAATATTCCATATGTAAGTCAGTTACAGCACTAGCATTCCTTTATTTGCTGTTTTTATTATATGGTAAATGCTTCTTTAAAAACGCTTGACATACTGAATGTGTAGCATGATAACAGGAGACAACTTGTGGCATGTTAAGAGAAAGCTCATGAAGCAATGTCAAATAGCAACATCTGGCAGCGCAGCCTCCCTGTGACATTGTTTATGATTCTGGGATCATTTTATTGGTCAACGCTCTTTAACCGACTACTTAATGTTGTTGTAATGGAAACGAAACAGTCAGTGTTAGGTAAGAGAGTATCACAGTGATGACCAAGTTGCCAGAAAGTGGAAACTTTCATTTCGATGAGGAAACCCCGAGTTAAGTTGCTAAATTATCCTATCTTGTTTTCATTATAATATATATAATTACGTTTTGTTATCAAATGAATTAGTTTATATCTAGTCTTATTTTCATATCTCCTGCGTCACTTACATATATTTTTTTTATATTACTAACAAAACAAAAACAAAAACAAAAAAATCATCCAGGACTTGGTTTCCGCGCCAAAACATGACGCCGGGAGGTTACGTGACTCACGTCCCATTGTGTTTCTGGAGGGGGTGCAGGAAGGGCGGTGGGGTAACAGGTCCCTGGAAAATTAATTTCTAGTCATGGAGACAGGTATAAACCAAGTACAGTTTTAAGGAAGAAGGTGTCTGTTATATTTGAGTGATAGGGACATCGGATACAACTGATTATGACTACCAAAATGGAGGTACAAAGATTGAGATATCAGTCTCGACAAAATACAGTTAGTGAGCACAGTGCTGCGGTTTTCGTAACGAAGGCGATTACACTGATTATGGAACTTTGGCGGAGGCCTTAAGGTCTTGGTGCCATGGCGAGAAAGCGAATTGTAAGTGCAGTGTTTAAAAAAGGCGGAAGTAACCGTGATGGATTATACACAGAACTCTATGAAAACAGTTGGCACCTTTCCCAGCAGACGGTGAGTGTTCAATTTAATTTTACGTTGTTTCCTATGAATGCCGCGATATTCTAATTTCCAGGAGACGTTGTGATCGTTGACATATGTTTTAATAACAGCAAACTAAATATTTGCTGACAGCCCTCATTTGGTTTGCTTTGCAGGCTATTGCAGTTTAGATGATCCCTTACATTATAAATCCATAGCTAGGCCTAGTACTACGCTGCAACACCCACAGTTAGATTGAATGTTGATTCCAATATATTTTTTGTAAAAACATTTTTTTTTACATTATGCTTATGTTTACATGTCTAAAATGATAAAAATGTGCCAAGGGTATCGTTGTTTTTTTTTTTTTTTTATGTAATGGTGCTCTTACGTCAGATGTACTGGCCATGCAGTGTCCATTCACTTTCCAGGCGTTCATTCAGCTAACTGTATATCATGAACGAGGAATCAATTTAGGATGATTCTAATCATTGTTTACAGCTCTTACCACCAGCATCTAACGTATTAAGGAATGGATAAAACACACACGCATTGCCGTAAGGCGTCCCGGAGATGAAATGGAGAGTCTCATGTTCCCTAAAGTAGGGTGCAATATTTTATTGTCGCTGCAGCTATGAGGCTAGATAACACAACCTTTCAGTCATTATGCCCTGTTCAGGCAACGTCTTCTCGTCCTGTTTCAATTTTGTCTGCAAGCTAAGTAACAAGTAACATTTTATGACAAGAGCAAATTGTATGGCGTTAGTTGTCAACATCCCGAACTGTAAACTACGTTAATTTGTATGAGGAAAGACCAGTGAACGTAATGCGTTCGCGATCACGTAATAGAATAGAATAGAATATGGGGTTTATGCCAAAGGCCAAGCGCTGGGGCCCATAAGGTCATTCGGCGCTGGAAGGGAAATTGACAGTAAGGTGTTTTGAAAGGTGTAGCAGCAGGAAAGCCTCGCAGTTGCGCTAGGATACAATTGTTGGATAAGGTGGAAAGACAGACAGAAGAAAGAGAATATGAAAGGAGGTACAGTAAAAGGGTTGCAGCTAGGGGCCGAGGGGACGCCCCAAAGACCCTTAGGTATTGTCCGCAGTGCACCAGTGCACTGACGGCGCTACTCTCTTGCGGGGTGATCACACAACGAGAGACAATTTAGTAGCAAATGACAGATCTGACGACAAAAGGAAATGTAACTGTACATATTAGTGTCAATGTGATGAAAAACGTAATATAGCGTAGGTTTTATCTCATGCAAAATAGGTTATAACGGTACAAAATGCAAAGTAACGAAATGTTTTAACTATATACTTTTAGAAATTAAGCATTTGAAATCCATTTTCATTTGTCACTGGTTTCCCCCTCTGTTTTGCGCTGGAGTGGACTCATTTCATATTTGACGTACATGGATAGGCCTGTGCAGTACAAATATAATACGTTTTATAGATGTTTTTGTTTTTTTAGAATTCATACCTGATAAAATACTTTCCATAACTGCCGTGTATCGGTCTGATTTTTCGGCTTCAAAATATTGATGCAGGATAAAGTTTGTAATTCTGTCTGATGACCATTAATTTTCGGTTTAAAGGATTTTATTACTCTCATTTGTTAAAATGCTCCGTTAAATATAATTTGTACTGTGAATTTGGAATTCGTTATTTCAGGATCAATCAAAATTTGTAGTGAAAGTCACAACTAATCCTAATTCTGTAAATATTGGAAAAACTAGTTTTTTTTTATTGTTTAAGTTGCCTGTTACTGGTTATTGGACAAGAAAACTGTTTTATTTGCCGATGGAATTGACGTGAAAATAACACTCGTTAACAAAATCTTTAAGTCTATCGTCTGATAAATTATTCAGGAATACAAGTCGGTAAAACCTATTTGTTTGATCATTGTGCCTGATAGTGCAATAAGTGTAGCTGCTGCTGGTTCACACCCTTTAATTTCTCTGCTCGACTGTAATTCAAAGTATTTACTAATCCTTAACCTGTATACTTAATCCATGAACAGCTAGATTGACTGATATTGTTTGGAAGCTTGAATTCCAAGTCAATGACCCCTAGTAATAATAAAATGTGTGGAAAAGTTTCCTCAAATATTTTTCAGAAGTGAGACGTGGACAGCTGTATAAAATTTCTTATTCTTAGTGGTTATGGCTGGCGTGTTGTCTTCATAAATCAGAAGAGATAATCATGATTGTCTTTTTTCTTAAGTGGAATAGCCACGATCACCAAACGTCATCAGCACATAGGTAGGATAGTCAACCCCCTCCCTTGCCTTCGAAGGACTGGAGTAATGGCTAGCTCTATTCCTTTTTTATGCATTGTGCGGGCATGATGACGTGCCAGGGGCCAAGTTAATGGACAGAAAGGTGACAAAGAAGGTAGTTTCTTTCCAGATGTGTATAAAATTTAAATAGAAACGATGAGCTCTGTTTGGTAGTCGTCTTTTCTGGCGAGTATGTTGTGTAAGCTGCACAGATCGAAAAGTTAGCTACCGTTGACCGTACACACACCTAAGATGGGTAAATGGGAGCGGGTTCCATGCTTTGACTCTCTCTCTCTCTCTCTCTCTCTCTCTCTCTCTCTCTCTCTCACACACGTACATAAACACATTAAAATTGCATCTCTCTATCTGTCTAAATCTCTCCAGACATCACAAAGGTTTCTGAGTGAGTAGAGTACAATAGGCCTACGTGTCTTTCTACGTACGCGTCATCGTAAAGCCACCAACTTTTTGTTTGTTTTAGAGTCGCTACACTCTCGGTGATCACAGGCAAATAAAAAGAAAAAATCTGTTACAATAACTAAACTTCTTCATAAAAAAAACGTGAACTCCATTTAATTTTTTGGTTGCAAATGAAAAGCAGCTTATAAGTATTAAATAAATATATAACGCTCAATATCACATCAATCTTTTTTTTTGTTATATAGAAATATTTGCCCTTTTTTAATATAGATATATTTTAGGTAAAAGGCATATCCATTATTAATATGGTTTTGGTATTTTTAGAACAAAAATCTGAAATACAGATTTTTGTTCTAAACATAAATACAGTACACTCTGAGCACAAGGTAATTCGTTTTTCAATATAATGAACACGTAGGCAAAAATTTATTTCCATTTTTCATAATTTTTACTTAACCCAAAAATAAAAACAAACGTTTCTCGTGAATTCCTGGAAATAACATTTTCCCAACCTCTAACATCACATGAATCGACCTCAACCCACATCACATCAGTAGGGAATTAGGCATTTCCATCCTCCAGACCATTGATGAGAGGCTAGGCTTCGTTCGCTGCAAACCAGTGACGGTGGGCTTCACCAACTCCATACCTACCTACGATAAGCTTTTTATCGAGCATTACTCTTCATGGTGTGCTTGCAACAGGCCGTCTAACCTGCCTCTCATCTTACCACTTCAATCTCTGTCTCTCTGACTCTCTTGTCTCCAGAGACTTGAATCTTGTGCGCTCTCCCAATTACTTAGCTTTCATGTCGATCATATTTCTGACTCAGTATCACAAAACAGGTCGACCAAATGTTCTCCGTTCTATTTTCACTCTTTCACCGTGCAAAATTTATTTTTCTTGGAATTCTAAATAATGCAACCAAAGGGCTTATCTAGAGGATTTTTTCCAACTTGCATAAGTTTTGTCAAACTTGGCTCCATTTTAAACCTCGTCATTTTTCACACTGTAAAACTAGTCCTTGTAGTCAGAAAATCATATATATATATATATATATATATATATATATATATATATATATATATATATAGTATATTTACGCACACGCACGCGCTGGCCTCTTATTTGAAAGACCTGGGTTCTGGTCCTGATGTGAATCAGAATTTATATATATATATATATATATTATATATATATATATATATATATATATATATATATATATATATATATATATATATATATATGTATAAATATATGTGTATGTGTATTTGTATTTATATAGGCATGTGTTTATATATGTATATATATAATAAATAAACATAAAGATATATAAATATATATCTATATATGTACATAAATATAAATATATATATATTATATATATATATATATATATATATATATATATATATATATGTGTGTGTGTGTGTGTGTGTGTGTGTGTGTGTATGTGTGTGTGTGTGTCAGTTATACACGCGTGACTTTTTACATGCTTTTATTTAACTTGACTTCTGCATCTATCTGTCTGTCTGTTTGGGTCAAAACTTGTAACTCGATTTTCGACCTGTTTCCTTCGTCCGATGGACTTGAAACTTTGCATTGTTACTCAGTCCTGGAGACAATACAACTGTACATGATCAGTAGGTCAGCAGTTACCTCTAGTAACCATACAGTGACCTCTCCCAGTACCTCAGGAGTTGTATGAAACTCATCGGAATTTTCATGCCTTCTTTGACTCGGTAGAATACGTTAGCAACGCTACGGATTTTTCAAGCCTTTGGTTGGACAGGATATCATATTCAGTTTTTTTTTTAGTTATAATCACAAATCGGTTATAATTTCTGTCAAAACTAAAAAGTGTAAAATAAAAAAAAATCAAAACATTCTTTTATTAAAATGGACTAACAAGTAAAGAATATTTTTTCCAGACACACCAGGATTTTCTTACAATTAATCATGTCTACAAAAATAAAAGTTTGGATACCAAACATGGAAGGAAATTCTACATAAAATAAAAAAATATATTTCTTAAATAAAAAAAAAATAAATTTCTTTTCTTGTAGCATTTCCGTCCAAGTCTGGCGCCCACGCTTTTATTTTTGTAGACATGATTAATTGTAAGAAAATCATGGTGTGTCTCTAAAAATTATTTTTACTTTTTAGTGCGTTTTAGTAAAAGCGTGTTTAATTTTTTTATATACCTTTGTTTATTAGTTTAAAAATATGAAGAGAGACAAATATCGTTCAATATCGAATTCACAATACCTTTGGAATAACTTACACCGGGGTATTATAAATGACAAATGCTACTGCGCCGGCCAGGATCTGAATCATGGCCTGATTTAAACCAGACCGTAGTTCGAGTCCTTGCCTGCGCAGAAGCATTTATCATTTATAATATCCCTCAAGCGTAAGTTACTCGAGATTTTATATATATATATATATATATATATATATATATATATATATATATATATTATAATACATATGTATATATTATAATACATATGTATATATGCTGTATATATATGTACTGTATGTACATGTATATGTATGTCGTTATATATATATATTATTTATATATAGGCTATACACATATATATGTGTGTGTGTGTACACACATACATACATACATAGGATATGCCCTCTTAAATTCCCGTTTTCTTTGAACTAATTGGCAGTTCTTGTCACAACAAAGCCTAAGCCCCATATGATGAAAATCACTTGCCCATGACAGGATTCAAATCCACGCCCGTTATGTCAGAACATAGGCAACCTAATGAATCCACACAAGATATGTCAGAATGAGATATCCCTTAATTCCCATCAACCACTCAATAAGGTTACTATTTTGACATATCAGGTGCGGGTTCGAACCCTTCAGCGGCGTCAGAGTTTCATCATTTGGGTCGTAGACTTCTAGTGACAAGCATGTCCAAAGAAGTGTGAAGAAATCGAGAAGTCAAGGGTCACTGTGGCCATTACAAAACTTATTATATATATATCTGGTGGAAAGTGTCCAGCGGATTATATGTATATATATTATATATGTATATGTATATATTCATACATTATATATATATATATATATATATATATATATATATATATATATATATATATATATATATATATATATATTATATATATATATATATATATATATATAATATATTTATATAACATATATATATGTATATATACAGTATATACATATATATATATATATATATATATATATATATATATATATATATATATATATATATATATATATATATATATATATAATGACTGGCAAATAGCTTACTTCATTATTACATAACCTGCACGTAAAACCTTGACTGTAATTTGTCAGCAATGGGGGAGAATAATACGGACAAAATTTCCAGCCCTCTAGTTGGGTTTGATTCCGTGAAAATAAATTACAGAGGTGGAAGTTCAGGTATTTTACCTTCCCGATCGTGGCTAAAAGATATTTCATATTTTTTCATCAGTAGAGCCCACTGGGAGCACGCTTTAAAGATAGAAGTCTTTTTTTTTTTTTTACCACGTCACTCCCGAATGCATTTATTCTTTACAAACCTGTTCTCTCAGATTGGTATCTTGATCATGGGTTAGGTGTAATGTTGTCAGAATTATGTAAAGGTTCAGTTTTTGTAAGCATCAATGTTACTAACTTTCGTTAGATTTTTTGTCGGTTATTGCTTGCTAATTGATATGCGGACAAATAACAGAATCTCTCTCTCTCTCTCTCTCTCTCTCTCTCTCTCTCTCTCATATATCAATATGTCTATCATTCCTTGTGTCATATGTAGGCTAGCGAGCACTTTCTGATATTATAATAATGCCAATAAATATAAACTTTTATATTTCACACCAAGTACCGAAGATAAAATTTGCTTCAAGAATGAGAAAAA
>NC_089747.1:18510000-18590000 GCF_040412425.1 Macrobrachium rosenbergii
ATAGGAACGATATATATATATATATATATATATATATATATATATATATATATATATATATATATATATATATATATATATATATATACTGTATAAATACATCCAACATTTCACTAAGGCTCTTTGAAGTATGGTTAGCTCCATTTCTTGCTCTGATGCTAGAATTGTGAAATATGATGCAGTGCGTTTTTACAGTATGTGACGAGTTTGTCCCATGCGTGGTAAAGGCCCTAGATAGTGAACAGAATCTTCTTGATGATATCAATTATATGAACGATTTTGATTATTCACAACAATCAGTGATGTCATTCTTCAGAAATGGCGTGTGACTTAGTAACATTCTTGAATAGGTTAGCAGTTAGATGTATTCCAGCTTGTCAGTAACATTCTTAAATAGGTTAGCAATTAGATGTATTCCAGCTTGCCTTGACTTTAATAGCTAATGTTTGTGAATGTTATTTTTTCTCTTTTTTGAGATGTTTGTCCTTTCCCTTGGTGCTTTCTTTACATTATTGATAGTATTCATGACTGTATTACCCACCATTTACGGTCCTTCACCACAAGCCATTTAGGCATCCACCTATGTTGATAGTGTCTATACTTATTTGTATAAAAAAAAAAAGAATATGATGTCGAGAGACCCAAGCTGACATGCTTTCCCGCCGCTCCTAGGTACATATCTTTTTCTGGAGATAAAAGCATATAGCTATTCGCTGTTTTTACAGTCTAACGACAAAGCAGGTGTACTAGACTGCATGGACTCTTCATTTTTTCATTTGATTTCTTGCATGTAATGAACGGGTTGCTAAAAATCGCAGTTTAGAATTTTCCACGCTTTAAATGAATACCCTGAAAGTGTTCACAATGCAGCTCAATCTATGCCAGGCTTTTTCCTTGTGTGGTAATTTTGATATGCCTCTCCGTAACTAGGCAATTGTACCCTTAAAGGTGTATAGTCTCAATGATGCTGTTATTTTAAAGTAGTCTGAGCGGGTCTAGGTCATCCGTAGTTTTCTCCGCGCATTCTACTGAATGTTCGAAGCACAGATGATATGCAGAGCATTTACTGTTGTGCTGGCTTTGTCTGTCCGTCCGCCCTCACATCTTAAAAGCTACTGAGGCTAGAAGGCTGCAAATTGGCATGTCGATCATCCACCCTCCAACCATCAAGTATACCTAATTGCAGCCCTCTAGCCTTAGTAGTTTTTATTTTTATTTAAGGTTAAAGTTAGCCACAGTCGTACTTCTAGCACCGCTACAAGTTCCAACAACACAGGCCACCGCAGGACCGTGGCTGAAAGTTTCATACAGCATTATACGCTGTACAGAAAACTCGATTGCACCGAAGAAACTTCGGCGCATTTTTTACTCGTTTTGTGCTCTTTCTTGGAACATTGCTTCTCGTTTTCTTCATGGTTATGGGAAATAAATATTTGACATAAGTTAAACAATAATGCATTCTGTTAAAACTATTGAAAAAGGTGCAATAGTTTTTCCCTTTATATGTCAGAAATAACGTTCATGCAGTAGTGAAAAAATCTCCCGTTTAGTTGTAGCAAGAGTTTCCCTTACAGATAGCACTGCAGTAATAAGCATTGCAGTCTCATTATAGGAACACTATTCATTGTAATCCCTAACCTGGGCCTTTAATGAAAAAATAATATAGATTAAGCTTACAGAAGTTTGTGTATGGGGGATTTTGTTTTCAGTTTTTGAAATTCCGAATCGTAGAATAGGATTTTCTTAGACTGCAAGCTTCGGCATGTTTTTATAAGGGATGAATGCACTTTATAAGATGCAACCAAACATTCAAAAGATACTGATGTACATTCATGGACCATTTCTCGTACATATACACATTTATACTTCTGCAAACATCAATTGAAGAGATATTCTTATGCAATAAAACACCCTCATGCACTTTAATAATACAGGTACATGAATGCTTGGATTGCATTCAGTATATGCTTGTAAGAGGGTGAAAAAGATGGGTTGACTGAATGCAAAAACTTTTAACAAGTATATTTAGATAATTAATCGTCGGAGATTCATAATGCTGTAAGAAATGGTAGTGAAAATCCCCTTGACAACATGGTAGTCTTAAAAACAATGATCTGGAATTGCGTATGGTTAGACTTTATAGATACAATGTATAATGTAGCAACAGAAAAGTCTGGAAGACGAAATGACCCTCAGATATGCAACCAATAAACAACTTGAAAGATAAAATTAGTCTTAAAAAAAAGCAGCGCAAAATTCTTTATAAAGTGCAAACCAGCAGATGGGCGAAGCACAAAAACAATACACACGAAACCGCATTCACGTGCCATCAGTTATTTTGAGCTCAAAAACTTTTTTCCCACCGAAAAATCTAGCAAACCTCGGTCGCTGGAAAGCCACAAACAGGCATAAAATGGCGCGGCCAATCAAGCAAGGGTTTTGGCTTCCAGAATGTTTCTCCCCACCGCACATGTTGGAAGCAGCGGAGGCAAGATATCAGAATTCTAGAGGAGTGAAAAGTTGTCAGCAACTTTTTAGAAAATACAACGCTGGGTGGGAATACTTACGTGGATACAGACGCGCCTCCACTGCTTCCCGACCTCCGCATGGGTATACTTACACCGGTCATCTTTCTTACCCGTGAAAATTACGTATTTCTCAAATATCTTCGAAAATGCTCACGTGAATGCGTGCACACACTCATAGTCTAATTCATGCAGAATTTACAACATATATAAATATCTCCCCAATCTGTTCATCTTCTCAAATACAACTACCAGTTCGTAATTCAGCTTTAGGTAGTATTTCGATATAGCATTTTCCAGGCACAGGTTTTGCTAAAACTTCGCAGAATTCATTTGCTGCAAAAATTTTACAAGGTTCTTGGAATCCGCTTTCATGTAGCTGCCTGCAGTGAAAAATACAGTTTAAAATTAAAGGACGAGGGTGTAAGAAAAGAAGGCAGGGGTTTGGAATCCGCTTCATTTGGTATATATTTAAATATGTTTTGAAAGTAGCCATTCATGACGGAACTGTTAACGAACCTGCTGAAAAAAAAACATATAAAAGTACTTTTACAAGCATGAACACATGGAATTGTCCAGACATAATATATCATATTTTATATATATATATATATATATATATATATATATATATATATATATATATATATATATATATATATATATATATATATATATATATATATAATATTAATTTTAATACACACATATATATATATATATATATATATATATATATATATATATATATATATATATATATATATATATATATATATATATATATATATATTTGAATATGCTTGCCACTACAAAGCCTTTGGATCCAAGTGCAAGAAATTTGAAGCAATTATGATGTCCGGTAGCGGAAAACGAAACCGCGTCTCATAATCACGACGAGGTTACGAGGGAAAAAAGTAAATAATTCACAGTAGTAAGAACGTTAGGACTGAAAAATTCTTAAGGGAACAAGAGGGGTTAGCCAGTTATCAATTTGCTGCGGTGAGAGAGATTGATTTGTCAAGACATGCCCGTCTCTGTCACACCATCAAAAGAAATCCACACGTGGAATCTCTCTACCGACTGTTTTATATAGGTATACGTTCCGTGTACGCCGGACTGTCCTCATTCTTTACTTGAACTGAATTTATTTTCACTTTCCCCTCTTGCCTCATCGTATCCTTTTCCAGGTAAGAGCCTACAAGGGGTCTTGAAATATGTTCGCCTGTCACTGGCAATCCTTTCTTTTCCCCACAGACCTAGTCTCTACTTCATTACGTGAAGGTGAAGGATGACCTATGGAAGCTTGAGATCTACACGTAATGGGGGCTGAGCTCTTCAGAGGACTCTTATCCTACCTGTTCTACCATAGGAAGGGAATTGGTAGGACGTAGAGAAATTTAGAGTTTTTGCTGCACTTTATGAACAGATCTGAGGGCACGAAGGGGTTATACACTACTTTATTTGTTCTTTTGCAATGAACAAGCAGATTGGCAACTGGTATGGCAGTAATGATAACGGGGTGATAGGCGATTGTAAAATATTAATAACAGTGTTACTATATACATTTGTATATATGTGTACCTATGTATATATATGTATGTATGTATATATATATATGTATGTGTGTGTGCGTGTAAGTAAATACATGAATACATGTAAGGAAAATTAAAGACTGGGTTTAAATCTTACCCGGTGTAGGCTTCATTTCTAAGCCCTTACATAATGGCTTAGAAAAAAACCCCGAAACCAGTTAGGATTTACACCCAGTCTTCAATTTTCATTGTGATAATGAGAGACATCTTACATATAAATATATTAATGGAATATATATATATATATATATATATATATATATATATATATATATACACATACATACATATATATAAACGTATATATATATTATATATGTGTGTATATATAATATATATATATGTGTATATATATATATATATATATATATGCTGGTTGTGTATCCAGCATTATAATTTGCTACAGTTTGTGCTGCAGCAAAGTCGAGCTTTTGCTTAGTTGTATTTTTATACTTTGGGCAGTATCTCCAGACTCTTGAATGAAGAGAGTCCCTTCTTGTTCTTGTCTCTGGCCATGAAGACACACCTCTAAGAGCTCGTCGCTTGCCATTCTTTCGTAGACTTCAAATATTTTCTTTTTTCTTTGACATTTGGTACTGTGAATTTAACCTTCATTTTCGAATGTGACGGTGGATCTTCAGTATTTATTAGTTCTTTTTCATAAAAACAACTTGTTTCCTCTGACTTATCACAGTAATCATGATTATGGCTTTCATCCGTAGATGAGCAGTGGTAAAATCCAGCTAGTATGGCTCTCCTCATTACCTTTACACTTGTTCCAACATGTTTTCTAATTGAATGGCCGTAATAAAAAGTTAGAGCTTCAATAATATCATTTTGTTTACTACTTTCACATAAGTATTCTTCAAGTTTTCCAGAGCTTTACGAAACCTTTTAAAAACGTGATTGATACATTCAAGTTTCTTTTACATCTACTCCAATGTCATAATATGGTCTTTTACCATCATTTAGTTCCTTCACTTTGTTTAGTGCAATACTGTCTCCCTCAGATAGCAGTCACATAACACAAATGCCTTGGCTTTGATCTGTTCCACATACGCACAGCTGCAGTCCACTCCATACCTCCACTTTTTTTCCACTGCAATTTATACTACTTTTATACTTATGGGCTGCCATTAACTTGTTATATTCTTCGTCAGATACTGTCTTCTCATTTAGTTTTCTTTCCAGGGAATTGCAAGGCTCACAAAAGTTACTCAAAGTTTCATAGTCTGTCACACAGTATTGGTGTCAACTGTAGCTCCAAAGCCAAAATGAGACATGTGTCCCCTCTTGTGTCAAGAACCATCAAATCAGACATTTATTGGCAGTAAATCATATTTAGGTGTAATTCCATATTCATCTCTATAATATCTGAACAAATTTTTGGTATCCATAAGTAAAGATTTTACTTTTTGAATAGCCAGCTCAGTAATACGATTTGCATATCTTTTGTACGTTTTGTTACTTATTTTTCCAAAACTCAAGCACCTACGTAACAGAAAGTCCACTGTAACCAAGTCATAACAGCATTGTTGTGTATATAAACATTGAAGTTATTGTTGAAACTTGTTTAGCTGTCCTTTATCACTTTTTTAAACTTCTTGTCCTTGTATTTAAAACATTCTCATACCAAGTAACCTTAAAAAACTGTCATCTCCAGTTTATTTTCATAACAAATGGGCATGCCATTTTTTAAACTACATTTTCAATGTGATCATTCCTCATAATGGAGGATTTAGCACTATAAATCTTCTTACTGTCTGTCTTGAACAGAGATTTATGAATTGATGATTTTTAGGCCTAACAGACCTTCCGTTGGATGATCTTTGTTTACCTGTAACTTTAGATATATATACAGTATGTATATATACATAAATTTACATATACAAAATTACTACATACTCAGTGCATATAATCTCACTCGCTTATTTTAAAGGCATGTGCTGTTACTTATACTATACTGTATATGCATGATGCACATAGATATATTTTGATAATTACTGTTTTGCTTACTTGTATTTATGCAGACACTCATTCACACACACACGTATTCGTATGTGTATATGTTAAGGGACAGCTGTCATAATGAAAATAATTATACAGCACTGACGTTAAGATTTGATTGAACAAGTGGTATCCCCAGCCTCATTTCATGAGATAAACTGAACATGACGAATACGAGTTAAATTGGAGTCGAAGTTACCTAAGTTACGAGGTATTTGTTATATCAGCATAGAGCTCATTGTAATTTTTAATGATGAAACAAGGGAACGAACAGATTGCCGTGTTAAGTTATGTGATTGTGAATTGTATATAAGATTATTTTGATCGCTTGGAAAACTGAGGTGGAGATGGAACATAACTAATGAAATTCCTCAGAATGATCTAGTTGGTTAATTATAATACCGAATGACACTTCTGGTAGACTTTCATTTCCTCCCGACAATTTTTTGTCCTAATATGAGAAGTATATCTTGCTGACCTTTGTGATATGGCTTACCGGTACATATGTAAATATCAGACGAAAGAATGGAATATCAGTAAAGGATTTTAGTATCATCTGTATTAACTTATATCAGTATATGGAAGTTAATGACAACCAAAACTAGGAACTTAACATTTCATGTCCTTTGAAAACTGAGATCCAAACATCTACACTTCTTCACATTTCTATTGAAATGTTTGGATCTCAGTTACAGTTTCCCGAATTTCTAGTTTTGTCTGTCATTAACTCCATTATACGGAAATAAGATAATAAAAATGAAACTAAAAAGTTTTAGTGATATTCCACGCTTTCTTTTGATATTTACATAAGTACCGGTAAGGCATATCACTTAGAACTGCTGGAGTTGAAGAAACTAAGACAAATAGAAGGGAAAAAAGTTTGAAGTATGTATATACCGTAACATTCAAGAAATCTAGAATATACCGAAATAAGCAATGTAAAATAACCTTGGCAACCTAGGAAAAATAAATATATAAGAAATCAATTTCCTAACCTTCATGTGACCGAGGGCGCGGCCTGTCCCTAGGCTCTTGAGAAATAGATACAGGGAAGGACGCCTCTTCCCATCTTTGACAATAGCCACCGGTCAGACGCCACGTAAGGGAATTAGCTACGGTTGGCAGGTCAAGGCGAGGATGACAGAGGTGTAGATGTAGCAGAGGGCGTGGATTCCGCCCCTTGGGTTTCCTAAGTGGTCAGGTCTTACCCCTCCCCAAGGGAAGAAGGGGAGACGCCAGCTGTCATTTTGCTTGGCTGTCACTGGCCTTACCTTCAATTAGGAGGTGTCGTTCAGTTCCCCCGGATATTGGGGGAGGGCGCTTTATATTTGTGGTTCGCTTTGCCTTCACGGCCAGTTTGGTAGTAAGTCCCTGCGCAAATTATTTGTGAAAGTTACACAACTCTGTAAACTGCCCCCCTTTTTTTTTTTTTTAAATAAAGACTAATTTAGGCTTCATAGCAGATTTAAATACATTATATAGTACATACGTTATATGTAAATAGGCAAGGCTTTATTACCTATATGTGTATACAAAGAGTGTCTTACAGAGTAATATATATATGTATATATATACAGTATATATATATATATATATATATATATATATATATATATATATATATATATATATATATATATATATATATCTATAATAACATAAAAACTGAATCACGAATCTGTGGAGCGTGATGAATATATAAATAAAGACAAAATCCATTGTTTCTCTTTCCTTCATGGATTTTGTATATATATATATATATATATATATATATATATATATATATATATATATATATATATATATATATATACATGTGTGTATTACATATGAGTTCGTGCAGGAGTAGAGATATGACAAAATGTTGAAGGACTTGGCTTGAGGTGTAAATTTGGATATTATGTGTTTTGACATGGTTTAAGCACATGAAGCCTGAGAGACGACATTGGGAGGGAAAGAACAGGAGAGAGAGAGAGAGAGAGAGAGAGAGAGAGAGAGAGAGAGAGAGAGAGAGAGAGAGAGAGAGAGAGAGAGAGAGTTTTGCATTGATGGTGTGCAATAGGTGTTGGAATGGAGGAGCTTTACAGTGTTGTGAGCTTGAGTGTTTTTTTTTTTTTAATTAGGAATTCAAGTATATTTCGATTTCACTTCATATGAACTTAAAATAGCCTCCATACCTTTCAACGGGAATTTATGTAAACACATATCTACTTTACTATACGTAAATTAACCGTATATATTTACTAACACGTTCCTTTTATATAATTTATTGTTAATTAGGTTATTTGTATCTATTTATCATTGTTTTTACTAGGATATTTATGTGTCCTTGGGATTCACCTCCTTGTAACTAAAAGCAATCTTCATTCCTTTCAACTTATTGCACAGCTTAAATAGTTATGGTCACTCCAAAATTGAAAGTAATTTTTTTCTCCTTCACTGTCATTTGTTCATCCACGTACTTTCTTTTATTACAGACAAAAAGGTGCTGTGATCTCGTTTTCATCTTCAGCAAATTCTTTTGGTATAAGTTTTGATAAGTTTTCCTTTTTTCTCGTAATGTATTTTATTTTTATTGACCCAACGCATCATTTAGATGTGTCCTGTTAACCGAAACTGCGAGCTCAAGTGTTGTACTAATCTTGTTTGATCACATTCTTCTGGAGCCTTCAAAGAAGGATTAGATAATCTCATTTTCAGATTTAACAAATTCAGATTTTAAGCTAATCGCCTAAAAAAGTTTGATTTCTCGTTTATAGTAATTATTAATGCTTTAAACTGAAAGAATGAGTGTCATTCATATGGAATAGTTTGTTTAATATCCATGACTGGGATGCAAACAAACTTATAGGTAGGTTTTAAATGAAATTACCTTCATCCATCGTCTGTCAGATCATAACTTACATAAATATAGAATATGGCTGAAGAAGGCTTTCCAGTAAAGTAGAGTGACTGAGATGAATACACTGTCGAAATGTATTTTGCTTTCGGGGGCCTGTCCATTTAGAGCTTGTGACTCGGAAATTGTTTGATTGATTTAGAAAGTGACACCTTTTAATGTTCATTTAAACGATTGGGGATTGAAATGATTTGTAAGTTTAAGGAAGATAAGTATTTATTTAATAGAAGCATTAGCTCTGTTATTTAGCATATGATTGATGCGATATCGGACGGCAAACTTTCTAACGTATTAAATTTCATGCGCATTATACCTATCATCATCATCATCATCATCATCATCTTCATTTTCATCCTCGCCTCCATGGTCACTGACGCAAGGGATCTTTGTGAAATTCAGCCATTTATTCCTTCCTTGTGCTTTATCTTCCTCTAGTCTCCACTCGTTTCCAGCTTCCCCTCTTAAAATTAAGTGTTGGTCTTCCAAATCTTCCTGTACCATGGCCGTAGGGTTTTCCTTTTATTCCAGTACATGTACATATAGATTCTTGTGCTTGTTGCTCGTTAATTTGTTTATTTTTTATATAATCCACCGTGTTCTAGTTCTTCCCATATTGGTAGTCTGTTTTGCGAGTGCGTGCTTTGTATGCTGAATAATAATATTAATAACCATAATAATATGATTATTATTATTATTATTATACAAAAACACTCATCAAATTGCTTCCCACGTCCGCTTTTGTGGATATTGGCTACGGAAAAATCTACTTGGCCTCCAATAAAAATGCTGCAGTTTTTTACCCATGAAATATTTATAACTAAACAGTTGGGTTTACTGAAATCTCTTGCCCAACTAGGCTACACAAAACTGAAGGTATATTGACCAAAAATATTGAAGCAATCCATTCCGTAGTTATAGCTGAACCAGATGTGTTTTGTGCATGTGAGCGATTTATTTTGGGTGGGGGAAGGGTCAATTCTGTTTTAATATAAAGTGTCCCATCATTGGTGTATTTTGTTTTCAGTTTGAAAGCTGCATTTTGGAAATTATTTAAGAGAAGAATAAAAACAACTATGTGAGTTAGCAATAGCAACCTAACTCCACAATCACTGTCGACTAAGGACCCTAAGCGATTCTGAATCATCTACCCTTGGAATTTTTGTTCCTCCTCGATTTCCAGGCAGGTACAAAAAGAAGGTCGCGGTCTCTGTAACTTACTTTTTCAGAGGTTAGAGAGATAGTAAATTACGATGGAACACAATTATACGATGCATTAAATGAAAGAATAATTTGGAAAAAGCAGTCACATCTGTCCAATTAGAAATAAATTTATAGGAATACGTAATTTCTGTTTCATTAAGCTTGATATAAAATGAATTGATTAAACACTATCTCTGTATAAATTGGAACCATGTTGTAAACAAATGTGTATGATGTACGTATATATACATGTACATATATAGATAGATAGATAGATAGATAGATAGATACTTTATATATAAAATGTTCATCCTCTAAAACAAATTATTTTTTTCCAAAGACTTCCATCAACCCTGGTGTTTATCGACTTCATTTAGACCCCCAAGGAGTTTATCGACCCCGTGGACTGCCTCAGTGACCAGTTTTGAAACCTCCCTTTGTGGTCTGTAATTAGATTAGTGGGGTGGGAAGTATTGAAATCATCGTACACTACTCCGTAGACTTTTTTATGCTTCATAAATTTTTTTATGGTTCGCTTTTTTCACAAATGCTGAGAATTAGTTGCATTATATAGTGATGTAGCTTTTGAATAATTAAGAATCGATAATGGGTTGTAGCTGGGGTTTTGCGGGACAAACTATAATGTAACCGTTGCGCATTTTGTAGAAGCAGCGTCAAATCATTAAAGCGCTTTACCTGCAAACATCTCCATTCCATACGGGTCGCGCCTCATTACTCCTATCCAACCCTCAGGGAATATATGGTGATGGGGGTTAGAAAAGGCACCCCCTCCAGAAACCTATCCTCCGACCAAGAACCCCCAAGACGGTTGGGCCAGTAAACGTTGATGACGGGTGCTGTCACTTGCCACCAGACACCAAACACGCCACTCCCTGCCTCCCCCATCTGTATCCCCTCCCTCCCGTTCAGTTCATATCCCTTCCTCTCCCATCATCTTCGCCTGTACCGAATCGTCGTCCTCCAACATTTTCTTTGTATTTCAACCGCCCCACTTTTTCCCCACTAAACTCCCGAGTCTTTCCTGTCCTTCCCAGCTCATTCAAACAACTGTCCCGTTCTCATAGATTTTCCGTTCAAGTTGTTTTTTTTCTGAAAGAGGTTGGAGCAAATGATATAGAATAGACGGAATTGGAAGGGAAGAGAGAGAGAGAGAGAGAGAGAGAGAGAGAGAGAGAGAGAGAGAGAGAGAGAGATTCAGTTTTAACATAGTCTTCAACGTTTTAGCATCTGGTTTCCTTTGAATATTAAAATATTTGTTATTTAATTATGAAGATGAGGCGATTAGGTTAGTGTTCATGTTTATTTACCTATATATATACCTCTTAATACACACACATATATGTATATATATATATATATATATATATATATATATATATATTATATATATATATATATATATATATATATAATTACGATAGGTCATTCGGTGATGAGTTTAAATATTAATTTATTGAATTTATATTGCCTTCCTTAACCTATGACCCATGGAATCCTATCAGTTAAGGCTGGTAGTTACCTAAAAAAAAACAGATAAGTTAACAAAACCAATTTAGGTCGCCAGCTGAGACTAGATTACTGAATATAGCGATTTATTCTGAACACATGAGCTAAATCAACAACATCACTCAAACAGCTAGTTTTAACAAAGTAAAATATTAATTGTTTCTGATGGGAGCTAAGAACAGCTCCAACTGTCCCACTTCAGACACAAGATATTTCAACTTAAATTAGTGAATAACGCAACAGCTTGGGGCTTCTTGTGGCGCATCTGCAAAGCAATTTCAAGCTTTGAATTGGGGATTTTAGTATCAAGGATGCTAATTCTTCTCTAAACAAGATTCTGGCCAGGTTCCAAGGCATGCCCAATTCTGGAAGAGACATATCCAGATAACATTCCTATATTAAAAGACCTCTCACTTATCATTAATTGACTGCAAGGGATGAATCTTAGATCAAGAATATTACTTTAACACCATGGAGGATAATTTATGCAACTCCACTAGGCAACAATAATTGTATTTCATATATCTGACTTCATAAATGGGATATGGTTTTACTAAGATTTTTCTTAGTCAGTGACTGTTTAAGAGGAAAACTCGAAACATGAAAAAAATAGCATTAGAATGAAAGGAAAGAGAACTGGGAGTAATTGTTATCTTCAGACTTACCTCTGGAATAGATAATGCAGTGATCAATTGCATCAGAAGCCCTGGGTCCGTTGAAATGGCAATTTCCCTGGCTGTTCAACAAAGGGGGAGAACAAAGGGGGCTATGAGAGATGCCTGATCTGCGTGTGGCCTCTATGGTGGTTGCCTTGAGACTCTCTCGAGCTGGGTCAATGGCGTGGGTGCTTGCTTCAAAACTCCTCCCCCAAACTGCCTTGGCTTGGGTGCAGGTAGCATCTGAAAAATGGCAAAACACTCGCCAGTACAAAGGTCATAGAAAAGTGAGCTTAAGGTACAATCTAACTAAGGGTGGTCCTAGCAAAACTTATCCTGTCTGATATGCCTCTAACTAAAATTTCTACCCCTTTTGATGGTTGACTCTTTGGGAACAACAACTCCTGCTCGCTGGCTTCCCTCCCTAGTATGCCCTCTTACTTTAACAAAGAGAAAGCTTTTTTTTTATATTTCTATTAAATCAACTCTTGTCGC
The DNA here is from genome assembly GCF_040412425.1 of Macrobrachium rosenbergii. NCBI lineage: Eukaryota > Metazoa > Arthropoda > Malacostraca > Decapoda > Palaemonidae > Macrobrachium > Macrobrachium rosenbergii. The sequence goes on from NC_089747.1 coordinate 18,522,905, forward strand.
AAGTTGACTTCTCTGAATATTATAGCCATCTTGTTTTTAAGTTTAAATGATATGGCACTTAGACTATAGGCTTGGAATATATTTATGTATCTATATCTATCTATCTATCTATCTATCTATCTATCTATCTATCTATCTATCTATCTATCTATCTATCTATCTATATATATATATATATATATATATATATATATATATATATATATATATATATATATTAATGATGCACGACTCCACCCTCTTCCACCTGTCAGGTGTGAATGTTTGGTTTCCAAAGGATTGTGTGTTCGTGTGTACTGTTCCCCTACCATATAGCTTATGTTGTAAATTTCTACCATAAAAAATGACTGATATATAATGGTAGAAATTTGCAACTATAAACTATAATGAGAGACAAAATGAACACACAATCATTTAAACTCATTACTCACACCTGACAGGTGAAAAGAAGTGAGTCTTGTACTCGATAATATATATATATATATATATATATATATATATATATATATATATATATATATATATATATATATATATATATATATATATTGGCACATACACACACACACACACATACATATATATATATATAGGTATATGTATATGTATAGATAGATAGATAGATAAGAGAGATAGATATAAAATACATAAATATATTCCAAGCCTCTAGTTTAAGTGCCATATCATTTAAACTTAAAAACAAGATGGCTATAATATTCAGAGAAGCCAACTTGCGACAAGAGCTGATATTTCATAACTGGAATTACTGTAGAGGAAAATGTCACATTCATCTTTAACTCCTGAGTGAAGGATGGGCTACTTGTGCAGAAAACTTCCTATATAAATTCACCAATCCCCTACATACACTGTGTCATTCATTTCTATCCTCCACTCTCATATGCTTCTTGGATTTAATGAGATTCTGTTCAAACAGCTTAGCTTGCCAGCACTTTATCAATTATAAATTTTTTTTCTTTCCTTCCAGAACTTTCAAATTATACACTTCACCACCCTGCGTCCTCCATTCTCTCTAGTTGTCCAAATCGTCATATAGCCTACTCTACAATCCACGAGTCGGTAGAGCTGTGAACTAGCACTCGCTAGGCCCGAGTTCGAGTCTCCGGCCGGCTGATGAAGAGTTAGAAGAATTTATTTCTGGTGATAGAAATTCATTTCTCGCTATAATGTGGGTCGGATTCCACAATAAGCTGTAGGTCCCGTTGCTAAGTAACCAACTGGTTCTTAGCCACGTAAAATAAGTCAAATCCTTCGGGCCAGCCCTAGGAGAGCTGTTAATCAGCTCAGTGGTCTGGTAAAACTAAGGTATACTTAACTTTTTCTACAATCCACCAGACCCTTAACCAATTCGTAGTATTCATATTTATAACCCTTTAAAACCATTCTTCTTCTACATATACTTCATAAACGGTTTCTCAACAGCTTTTATCGTTTGTGTATCATTTGCCATCAAATTTCACTTTTCACTTCTTTCATACATCGTGACACTTATTATTTTGTTGCAAAACTGAGTTTTTATATTTAGTACAGTGTTGTTAGGTAATTTCAGTAAATATTTACAGACGGTTTGAACTTGGAAGAGGTATAAAGTAGTTCATCTTTAAGATTTATATTATTGGAAAATCTCATTCATTTTTAAACCTTAGATTTGTTTGCAAAACTGGGATTTTGAAAATTGTCCCTTATGCAGGCAGTCATTATAACATGTCATTGTTATTTTTATGTAACTTGCGCATTAAATGATATCGGTTTTCAATTAAAATAAATAATTGTGGTCAGCTACCAACTATGGGATGAAAACTGAAATCTGTCCAGGCGTTAATTTCTTGATTAGAACTATACTCTAACGGTTTCTGAAGTATAGTGTATAATGCAATTTAAAGGCTTGTAGGGAAGGTACAGTTTCATCATTCGTTTCCTATTTTGGTTTCAAGGCTTCTTTTAGAAAAAAATAATAAAAAATGTTATGAAATTGGGAAGTTGAGGTCCTGTATGGCAGTCGTGAGTGTGATGAGTCCTGATTTCCCAGTCACAAAGAATCGAATTCCTCTTGGGAAATTTTTTTTCATATATTTCTTTTCGAGATATTAGATTCTCAGAATAGAGAACTGTAAGTTCTGGTTAAACTGAACTTTGATATTCCAACATTCCAGCTATCAGCAAGACTATCACTAATGTATCTAATCTTGGCAGATATAAGAACGCACAAGTTGATATAATCTCTTACCTTTATTGGCTAAATGGAGGTGGATTATCTTGTATGTGAGATCTCTAACCTTCAGTCCAACTGTTAATTTCCTTTAACTTTTTCATTGAGGATTGTAGGATCACCGATTAAGGAATTTGGAAGTTGCAAATTTTATAGGGAAAATATAAGATTGCATAAGTTCTGGTGATTATGATTATCAGTATTCCTTCAAATATATATGTATGTATATACACACATATATATATATATATATATATATATATATATATATATATATACATATATATATATATATATATACACACAATATAAACATATACCACTCGTTCTAGCTTTAATCAAAACAGGATAGTTAGATTCCAGAGTCTTTAATTAAAATCTGGAATCTAAACATCCGTCTTATTAAACTAACAAAGAAATATGAAGATAATAATATACATAGTCAGTTTGTGTGGCTATTTGGTGATATATATACATATATATATATATAATACACACACACACACACACCACACATATATATATATATATATATATATATATATATATATATATATATATATATATTATATATATATATATATATATATATAGAGAGAGAGAGAGAAAGAGAGAGAGAGAGAGCGTCAGGGAACTTTCCAAATTTTTCAAGTCATTGTAGATTTTTCCGGAGCCTCATTTTGAGCGTTTTGCGAGTTTTTACAAAACATAGCAATCCTCATAGATGGATACTTCTTAAAGTGTCTTTTGCCCGTTAAACTTTGGTCATTTCTAAAGTGTCTATGTTGTTTCATCGGTCTGATACTCTCCTGCTATCCATTTTCCATATCCTTTAGTTTCGCCAAGTGTTAACCTCTATTGTGAACAAATTCATCTGGGCGAAACATAGGAGTCCAGTAATGTGAATCAGTGGTCTCGTTAATCTATTTTATTATAATCATTATGGTAATGGCATACATCCATAACAGCAGAATATAACATGCTGTTATATTCTTAACACAGCCAAAAGTATTTTTTTACATCACTAATGAGAATTCAATAAACAACGCTAAAATGCAAACCCATTTACCCACAAACTGCAATATAGAATTTAGGACTAGCGCTCCGAAATAATGCATATACCGGAACAAAATTTTCAGTTGATCATCAAGCGAATAATGTGGATAAACATGTTTGTCAATACGAGTGATAAACAATTTTATATTATGTAAGCCATTTACATTTGCGCATAAACATTGTATGGAAAGGGTTGAAGGGTGTACTTTGTGAACCAGCTCTTCATAGACTTATTGTTAGAGGGTAGTTAAATAAAAAGTCGCTTTTTGAGTTAGATCAGGTTTTAGTTTTCTGTAAAAGAAAACTATTGTGTCGGCTTTTTCTGTCCGCCCTCAGATTTTGAAATCTACTGAGGCTAGAGGGCTGCAAATTGGTATGTCGATCATCCACCCTCCAATCATCAAACATACTAAATTGCAGCCGTGTAGCCTCAGTAGTTTTTATTTTATTTAAGGTTAAAGTTAGCCATGACCGTGTGTCTGGCAACTATATAGGACAAGTCACCACCGAGCCGTGGTTAGTTTCATGGGCCGCGACTCATACAGCATTATAGCGAGACCACCGAAAGATAGATCTATTTTTGGTGGCCTTGATTATACGCTGTAGCGGCTGTGCAGAAAACTCGATTGCGCCGAAAAACTTCGGCGCATTTTACTTGTTTCCCTCGGTACTGCTAATTATTTCTAGTAACAACATTCATCTCTTTAGCAGGTGAATCCAACTCCGATTGTGCCTCTGGTCACATAAATAGTAAATTAGGTATGTGGTAGGAAATCAGCTCTTTTCCATCTTACCTGCTAGGCTGAAAAGGAACGTTGGCTGCCAACCTCATCCCAGAATACTTGCTGACAGCTGTAAGCATAAAACCTCCCGGAGTTATAATATGACCGACTACCTTGTAACCAATTCAAAGACTGAACTTACAAAGAGTTATTCAATATTTTAGAAAACAGAGCTAATCTTTTCCTTCTAGATGTGATTGATCTCTGACTGGTAACTACTTGACCAAGGGTTCATATATAATATATATATATATATATACTCTCATATATATATATATATATATATATATATATATATATATATATAGTATATATATATATTATATATAAATATATATGTATATATATATATATATATATATATATATATATATATATATATATATATATATATATATGTAATGTGTGTGTATGTATTTATGTATGTATAGAAAGAGAGGAAGAGGGAAATGTAATCTGTTAATAGAAGAAAGTATATTATGTTGAATTACAGTAAAAATAAAATACTAGAGAGATGATAGTTTTATCTTTGGGTTTCTGTGGACTATGAGAAGGAGAAGAAATAAAAGAATAAGTAACTTGAAGGAACGTCATAAATTGTGGAGAATTATCATGCAAAAGAAAGTTATTTATTAGAGAGAGAGAGAGAGAGAGAGAGAGAGAGAGAGAGAGAGAGAGAGAGAGGATACCTCCAGCACCATTTCAGTGTACAATTCCCTTTTGGCATAAATTCAGATGGCATAATTCCGCAGCTTGTGCCGTTCCAAGCGACGCGTGACTATGGCTCCAGTAATGGATGTCCCGTGTTCGGCCCCACACGTGTTTATTTCCGCCTCCTGACAATTATCACTTCTTCTATTTATTCCATGCTTGGTGAGAATCATCTTGTATAATATATGTATATATATATATATATATATATATATATATATATATATATATATATATATATATATTACATTAAACATATGATTTTAATTTGTATTTAAAAGCACACACTCATATGCATGTATATATATAATATATATATATATATATATATATATATATATATATATATATATATATATATATATATATATATATATACTATACTGTAAAAATATATGTATACATATTTATACATATTATATATAAAAAATTTACTCCTTATAACGGGTGGTACCAGAAAAATCAAGACAAAGGTTAATCTTTAATTGTAGAATCAAGGATGAACTTTACGTGCGGAAAAATTCCACATCAGTCGCTTCATGTACTTGCAATAAGGCTTATGAGCAGTGTGTTGCTCACTCCTTCCTTACACTCCACAACTGGCCTGTATCTAGTAGGCAGACTGGTGCTTTCTTCATTTCAACGCCTTTTGCATTGCTTCAGACACACTTGATCTTTATTCCAGTCTTCCTTACTCCCAAGCCTTCCAATGTATACACTTTTCTCCAACATGCCATCTTTCACTCTCGTCACAGGACTAGTCCTACACAAACCCCCTTAGAGGGGTAGTGCCATTAGTGCACCTCATGCGGTGCACTGTAGGCATTACTTTGGATCTTTGCAGCGTCCCCTCGGGTCGTAGCTGCAACCCCTTTCATTCTTACTACTGTATCTCCGTTGATAATCTTTCTTACTTTCCACCCTCTCCGAACAATTGATTCATAGTACAACTGCAAGGTTCTCGTCCTGTTACACCTTTTAAACCTTTTTACTGTCGATTTCAGTTTCAGCGCTGAATGACCTCATAGGTCCCAGTGCTTGACCTTTGGCCTAAATTCTATATTTTTGTTTATTCTAATCCTCCTCAAACGCTCGTCCGTCATTTAACCATTGGTGTGCAGAATGTTTTCCACATCTTTGCACATTTTCCTTAAGTGATAATGTTATCTGAACTTCCATAAAAGAAAGTTTACTCAACAATTAATGTCATCCATTCTGAGATATGCTTTTATGAATATTCTCATTTTTCTCCATCCTTTATGCTAACTCATGTTACCTTGCTCGCTTCATTTATTTGGTTACAATGGACTCTTTCTCTCTTACTACCAATCGTAATATTTATTCCCAGTTACCAATACGAATCAGCTACCTCCGATCTTCCACTTTCCTTACCAACATTTATTGCTCAATCTGCCCGGTTTCTATTAGCTGTCATTAGCACAAGTTAATACTGTATCTACCGCAAATACCAGTCACAACATATTTTTTCTAGATAATTGTCTTATCCCAGAAATTTGAACTTATAATTTTTTTCATTTTCTTGATATTCTGTCTAGTTCATTCTGTAATTTTCAGAGCCCTTTGCTTATTAGCACGGCTTTTTCTTCTAATTGGGTTGTTAGCCCTGTGTCGCCTTTCTGCACATTAAGACCTAGTTAGTTAATGCCCTCATGGCGTCAGGAGACCAGGTATACGTCGGAACTTAGGTGCTGTTGGCAACATGTGCAAACGAACGACTGTAGAAGAAAAAGTGACGGGAGAACATAGCCCGTCATATGTTTTAATGATATAAATAAAAGACAAAGGAATGTGTCCGTCTTTGTTCTCGCGCAATGAATGAAACACATTTCTAAAATGCAAGATCGTTAAAGGGAATTAAGAGCAAAAAATAAAATGAATTTTAGATTTAAGAAACCTTGAAGAGGATCAACTAACCTTGAGTTTTCAGATTCACAGTCTCTGCCAAATTAAATTCGTGTTCATTTTATTAATGCTAGGGACAGAGACTGTGACGAAGACCATGATATTTTGAATAATGCATGATACAATATTTCACGAGGGGATTCTTTGTTCGTGCATGTACAAATATGTTTTATATGTCTGTGATTGTAATCCGAAATTTTGAATTTTGAATGGATTGTTGTATAAATTTGTAATTACGACGTTTTATGATTTAACACATTTATACTAGCTATTCCAACAACTATATATTATATATAAACATTTTGTATATAAAATTTATATATATAAATATAATACATACATACATTATATATATATATATATATATATATATATATATATATATATATATATATATATATATATATATATATATATATATATAAATGACAGAAGTAGCCTATCATTCTTTGATACTGCACTTTTTATGGGAATTGTGAATCTTAGCAGTGATTTTATTGGCATATACTCCATGTTCTTGTTCCTCACTAAAACTGAATTATCCTGCATCAAGACTATTTTTCTACGTTGCCAATGCACTGTTTTACGAAATGTAGCATGGAATCTTAGGTGTATTGAAGGAAAACTTTTCATGAACTTCATTTATCAGAATGCTTGAGTTCATTTAAACTTCTTATTGTCTGAGATTTCTGCAACAAAACCATTAGATGATAATTGTAAGATAATTGGTCAGCATTCCTGTTGGCTAAATTCCCATCTCGATTCTTCCGGGCATAGCTTCTTATCTCTGTGTTATTATTAGTCATGTATACCAGGGAATTTTCCATGCGGCCCAGGTTTTCTACTTTTTACTCATTTGGTTGATTTGCAGCATCTCGAGGTTTTAGCTGATTCTTATGGATGTATGTACTTTGCATCTTTCCTAAAATGATTTCCATGTCAAGCTGACCTGTGTAGTCTGCTTTCTATGAAACTACATGTACAAATATATTGTCGGCTTTAGTGGTAAGATTACTGCCGTCCGACGCAGTTTTTACGAGGAAAGATAGTGTTTTTTTGCGCTCTACCAATTACTGATAGATTATTGTAGAGTTTTGAGTTTTTTGCGTAGACTAGGCTTAATTAGATTCTCAAGGAGGTACATTGTTCCCAAGTTTGAAGATGAAGGTACCGAGGGGGTGTGGGAGATAAATGAAGCCCATCACTGTCTAAGCCATTGTAAGTCTTGCTGACTGGACATAATACATATTTCAATCCCGTTGTGCCTTGTTGCCCCTTTTTAAATGATATATTAGTGTTTATACAAGAGTAATTTGCATCCAATACCGATTCTTGTGTATATTTAACCCAGCATACAATACGAAGTCTAGATATTATAGTAAAAACTTTCTTTAGGGATTATCGAAATGTTTCCCGGAAAGCCGGACAGTATTAAAGAATGTTGTTGCACGAGAGAAATAGGAATAAATAAAGGAATAAAGAGAATCACCATCCGGCCCCGGCCGTGGAAGAGAAATCCCAGTACGAAATCCTGGATATAGTAACGTTTCTGCCTCTTTTGCTTTTATTTTCTTTTATTATCTGTACGCGAATGAAAATTCTTCGCATCACACCAGAAACTGAGGCTTTGAGCGAGGCTTTGAAGGAGTTCGCTTCTTGGAAAGGCTGTTCTTCAATTATTCAATAAATAAATAAGTGCGCGATGTACTTGGCAGTTCTTTTTTCCTGCCCTGTGCGAGATGGAAAATTTTTTCTTGCTGATAATAGTTTGTGTTTGTCATACACGTTTCATTTTTAGGAGGCAGCGTTTATGCCTGTGCAAGGCATTTTCGTACTTGAAGCGGTGTTCTTGACATACTTTCAGGCTCGCTTGCAGTCGTCGCCAAGACATTGTGATGATACACAGATAAAGTGCCTATGATAAAATATTATTGATTATCATATCATGACCAAGTCAATCCTGTTTCTAAATGCACTCTGGTGGTTCCCTGCAATCTTCAGCTAATATATATATGTGTATATATGCATACGCACACATACACACATATATACATACAGTATATTATATATTATGTGTGTATATAAATATGTATATATAAGTAGTAAGCTGAGGCCACAGAAGAATTAAAAATAAAACAAGCACCAAGCTTTCGTGTTGTTTAAACACATTTCCAAGTACAATAATTAATTGTCACTTGCTGTTAAGTGACATGTAAGGAATATACAGAGTGTGTCTGTCTGTGTATATATATATATATATATATATATATATATATATATATATACATATATATATACATATATATATATATATATATATATATATATATATATATATATATATATATATATATATAATTTGTGTTTATATGCATGTGTGTGAAAGTGTGATTGTAATATCTACAATAACTCATAACTTATAGATTTCCTCACCCCCTTTAGAGAGGGTTGTCGCCACAAAAACTAGAATCCAAATGAAAAACAAGCATACCTTTATAGTAAGGAAATCCACTGTTTCATCAAATGTCCAACAGTACTCATTTGTTCAATCACGTAAGTGTGACTGTAAATCATAAACAAGAACATTTTTCTGATTTTGACAAAGCGAGATAAACATTTCAGGAATTGTTTGGAACAAGATCAGCTGTCGAATAAGTCACGAATTGTACATGCTATACAAACTGTGGTGATACATATCCACTTTATGAAACTTGAACATTACTCGGTGAAGTGCAGAGATGAATATATATATATATATATATATATATATATATATATATATATATATATATATATATATATATATATATAAATATGTATATATATATTTTATAATGTATGAAATAGGACCCGTCGCCGCTCCCTACGGGAGCCTTAGGCGTCTGTGTGAAATGACACGATGGGCTTGAAAAGAAACACTCGGGAAATATTCCCTGGAATTGATGATATTCCTCCCTCGTTTTGGTTCCTTTCCAGGCCCAGTCCTGGATTATGCTTGAGCGCCCAACCCGATAAATGCTTCGTCCCGGAAGGAATATATCGTTATTTAGCTCGAAATATATTACCGTATTCCAGTCTTTCATTTTACGAAGCTAAAAGTGCCCGTCATCCATCATTTGTTTCTTTTTTTTTTTCACTTTCCTTCGCGGGCAATAATAAACGCCGGGGGGAAAAGTCGTCGGGAGTGAAGTGAAAGAATCCTACGTGATAAATGTCCCCGATCTGATGAAGTAATGTTTCAGGGTGAGTGTCGTTCCCGCCGGACCGTTTCTTTCCCTTTGTGTTATCGTTTACGATTTTTAACCTCCGTTCCATCCGGTATGCAGGCGAGACCGCGTTTGAGCACCATATATTAATTAATACCCAAATCCGGGAATATCCCGTGGGCTTGGGCTAAATTGCATTTCATCAAAGGGCGGGCCGACTCGCCCAAATCTCCAATCTCATATTATTCTAGCCCGTTTATTTCCAATATTAATGAGTAGTGTCCTTAAAAAGGATACATTTTCCGTCCACTTTGGTCGGGGGATGGGAAATACCCGGGAGGCGATCTCTTTTTGGTTTTGTCGTTTCAAGTGTCTGTTGGGATGGAAACTCGGAAGGAAAATCATATATATTAACCATTTGAAGTTACTTTCCCTTTTCTCGTTTATGAATTGTGATATTGTATGAGAAACCTCGCTGATATGTTTAAGCATTAAATAACAATTTAATTAAAAAGATTTATTTTACAGAAAAGCAAATAATTTATAGCATGAAAGTTACGCATTAACTAGACTGCTGTAAAAAGAAGTAAAAAATGAGTTTCCTGTACAGCGTATATTCAAGGCTACCGAAAACAGATCTATTTTTCAGTGGTCTCGGTATAATGCTGTATGAGCCGCGGCCCATGAAACTTTAACCACGGCCCGGTGGTGGCATGTCCTATATAGTTGCCAGATGCACGATTATGGCTAACTTTAACCTTAAATAAAATGAAAACTACTGAGGCTAGAGGGCTGCAATTTGTTATGTTTGATGATTGGAGGGTGGATGATCAACATCCCAATTTTCAGCCCTTAAGCCTCAGTGGTTTTTAAGATCTGAGGGCGGACAGAAAAATTGCGGACGGACAGACAAAGCCGCCAAAATAGTTTTCTTTTACAGAAAACTAAAAAGGTGATGCTTATTTCTTAACATACCTCGCAGAGCTGTATCGAAATTATGTGTATTATAATTAACAGAAGACCTTCATAGAACGATTACGCCAAGACTGATAAGTCAGTCTCATTACTGCAGCGTTTTAGGTTTTTGTTAAGAGCAGGCCATCTGGAGAGCACTGGATGGTCTTTTTCTTTTAATGAAGATCGCATCTATAAAAGGAAAATTGGTAAAATTCCCAAGACTGGCATATATATATATATATATATATATATATATATATATATATATATATATATATATATATATATATATATATATACTGTATAATACAAACACACACACACACACATAAATATATATATATATATATATATATATATATATATAATATATATATATATATATATATATATATAAAATCTTTTGTGTGTGTGTGTGAATGATTTTTAACCTCTCATTTTTGTGCAGTAAGAAAATATTTTCTTACCAACCTTAGGACTCATGCTTATTTTTTATTGGCTCACAGTGTGCGTCGTTGACCTCTGACGTGACCCATTTCACTCTACCAATATATTCTACAATTTTATGGAGTTAAAGTTTCAGAAGTGTTGTCCTTGACAATTCCTTGTACCTTGCTTTAGAACGTCTGGCCAGGTCAGGGACAGGGCTGATGGTGTACCAACAGTGTATCTCGCTGAATTAATCCATCAGTCAGTCATGTAGTCGAGTTTCGACATCCTTCAGTCCCTGAATTAAACTGGTCTTATTCACTGGAATTAAACCGCCGTATTCGCTGTACAGTGTTCCGGCCAGCCCTATGAGAGCTGAAAGTCAGCTCAGTGGTCTGGTTCAACTACTTTAATAATAATAATAATAATAATAATAATAATAATAATAATAATAATAATAATAATAATAATATTGTACAGTGTTCTTTTCTCCGAGGTGTATTTTTCTGTTTAGCATGGTCGGTTCCTTAATGATACCTGGAGAAAATATAAAGCTTTATATCAGTAACTGGGCCTGTGGTGAATTACTGTCATCTTCCTTTTTCTTTTTTAACTGACATTTTATTTCTAAGTTTCTGTTACTTTCCAAGTAAATGCCCATCAGTTTTCGAGTAGTGTCTTTTGTTAAGTTACGTTTCATGGAGTGAAACTTAGTGTAGAAGGGTCTGAACTCGGGTGGGGCCAGCGTGTTCGGTCAGCACAGTGGCATACACTAGTTATCAAGTTTGTAATTGTCGGTTAATTCACTTGTTTGGATCAGAAACTGGTGAAGTATATTACTTGCATTCTTGTGCTTCTGAAGCGATACCTCAATCTGCAGGCAAACTTGTTGTTAAGACTAATACAGATTACAACAAATAAAGGTAACGCCTTTTATTTTTGCAGCCTGTTATGCCTTTTCGTTTCATTTTTCTTTGATTACATGAGAGAGAGAGAGAGAGAGAGAGAGAGAGAGAGAGAGAGAGAGAGAGAGAGAGAGAGAGAGAGAGGTGTGGAGGAGGAGTTTGAAGACTTAGGGAGGAGTGAGAAAAGTTTAGGGGAGGAGGGGCTTCAACACTGGGAAAGGAAAGATCGTGTGCAAAATAGACGTAAATGATGCAGTGTGTGTAAGGAGTTCAACACGCTGCTGATGAAACTGCTATTTAGATACTAAAGCGGCTGATGCTGTGGTCGCTCTCTGCACGGAGGTTCTTTCATGATTCAGCCCTCTCTCTCTCTCTCTCTCTCTCTCTTTATATGTATATATATATATGTATATATGTGTGTGTGTATTAAAGAGAGACTTATTGAATATATATATATATATATATATATATATATAATATATATATATATATATAATGAATTTTCAGTATGTCCTGTTACTTAGCCCATGGAGCCAGTAGAAGCATGTGCATGGTTTGTGCATTATCATCATTAATGTGAACATGTCATGTCACATGCTGGTGAACATATCACGTCACATGCTGGTTTTCTCTCGATCTTAAGTGACCTCAGTTCTGCCCAGCCAGCCTCTCCCTCTCAGGTTGATTTTCTTCCGTGTCACAAAACCAATATAATGGTCACCGACTTTGTTTCATTTCCATTAGTCCCCAGTCGTCTCAGCGAGCAGTAAAAGCAATGATAGCTTTGACCTCCCTTTAGGCCTAGTGATGAGCGTGGGGAGGGAGGGAGGGGTTACGTCTGAGGGTGGGGGGAGAAAGGGGAAGGGGATTACCATAGGCTTTTGAGGGAGAGCAATACTTACTCTGAGTGTAATGGCGGGTTGCGGGGAGGGCGTAAAAGAGGTCTATATAGGATTAGACGTGATCTGTGATGATTCCCGCTTGTGGAATTGTTGCCACATTGAAGGGAGTCCCCAGAGGAACCAAGTAACAAGCCCCTTTCTTTGGCCAAAAATATAATTGCAGTACTTTCTCTTTTTAGGATAAAGCGAAGGTGAAGCTTTGATAAAACGAATTCCCCGCTGAATGTAAAGCAAGAGTTCATAATATATGCCTTTAATGCAACAGATACTTTCTTTTCCATTTCGAGGTTGAAATAAGAATTAGCAATTCGGATGTCATAAAACCCCATTCAAAAGTTAGGTAACAAAGGAGACAAACAATTTCACATTTGCATCCCAGATTTCTTTCGAGTAAAGTGAAACATGTATCAACTACACAAAGTTTAACGAAACCTAAGATAGTTTTATTAGTTCAAGTAAAGGCACCTTTACAAAGCACTTTTTAAACAAAACATGGTACATTGTCAGTAGGTACATGGGTCAACTAGCCAGTCACATCAAAACTAACCATAAATCCGTTACATTTCAGTTTTCAGTTTCGTATCTTAACTAAAAAAATCAATGGAATTCTTAATATTTGAAAATGATATAGACCCAGTGATAGGCTGCAGGAGCTTAGCCAAAAACTTTGAAGAGGATTCCTAATACCAGGTTTAGGGGTCTTCAATACACTGAAATACTGCGAAGTACTGGACTGAAATTCGCTTACCTATTTTACCGAAAAATTTCACGAACACGCTTTTGGTATTGGCTTTTCACTCTGTCTGCTAATAGCGTTTTCATCTCCTCTGTATAATAATTCTTATTTAAAATCACAATAACCTTGAATCGGTCCGTTGTCGTGATTTTTATGGAATCGTCTTTCTGGAGTGATTCAAGAGCGAGATTCAAGCAACGTGGAAAATAGTTATAGTTAAAGTGTTTGTAAAGTGTAAACCATTCATTAAAGCTATTTTTGCCATATTCACTTCGTTTGGTGGGACCAAATTCTGGGTATGTATCTTACTTCTGCATATCAAGTTTCTTTGAAGGTTTCTTAAACTTTGAACCTAATTCCAATGCACATTTCCCATGGTATGTAAGTAACATACGTCGAAAGATTCACAACACTGAATTGCATCTCGTACGAATTCCAATCAGAATTCCGAATGATTATTTGCAGTTCTTTTTCTTTGCTTCTTTCTTATCTCATTGATATCTGCAGGCAAGCAATATTGTTTGCCAGTCTGCTGGTATATTAGAATGAAACTTTTCTCGTAGTTTATATACTTCACTGAAAGCTCTTAAAGTTTGTTTTTTGATAGCCTTACTGTGAAAATTCAAAATTAAATTCTTTGGATTTTCAAACTGATTCTTATGTCGTTTTCTCCCTGTCATGTTCAACAACGATTTCGGTATCACTCACGCACACACACACACTGCCATGCAGCCCTTTAGAAATTTTAGTTGGAGTCGCTCCTTTTATATTTTATTCAGTGACTGCCAAATTGACGAGGACCTCTATTTTTTGACTACCAGTATAAAGTGTGACTGTAGATATTCGTATGATTTTTTGTCAGGAGTTAATCCAAGTGTTTTATTCTTACTTTTCCCATCTGTTTATTTCTTTACCTCAGATAATCAAAGGCCTTGAGAAAGGGCCGTTGAAAGATATAAATGTTAGAGCTTATGCTTAGTGTCTAATTTCCCTGTGGAATAATTGGTAGTGAATGTGTGGTATTGATGGTAAGATGAAATCGTTTCAATAACCTTCATCGTAAGGACATTTCTTCAGGGGGTGATTTTAACGCTACTCTGCTTAAGTGTATGTACAGGTATATATGTACATATTTATTCCATCATATGGTTTCATCTTCGTAGGATGGATGATAATAGGAATTGTTAATACGTAGTAAAATCTTTCAGCTTTTTTCCGGTGAATTGAATTTCGATTTTATATTGATTACTGACATATCTGAGAAGGACAACGATTTTGTAATTTATGGAATTCTACGAAATTTTTTATTGTTTTCTTTGTATTTTGCAGATATCACCTCCTTCAGCATGTTGAAACTTTTTATTCCACTGCATTGTAAGATTATTTATTAAAGTTTTCTTGACTTTTGTTTACTAGGCGAGTTCACAGATTCCCCTTTATATATGCAAAATTGAAAATAAACTATATTAGTATTTTCTTTGATGTCAGTTATTCGATATATTATACGAGATAAATTTTGTAATTAGTATTCGGTCTGCACTTTACTTGAGATAAATTTTTGAAGTCCTTAATCGATGTCCTACTTTTGATAAGCCAAATAGAAAGTATACAGTAGTATACGGTAAATACAGTAATTACTGTGGTCTGTCACATGGGTTTCATTCTCATCTGGGGTTTTCGTGTTCCATCACAATTTTGGATTTTTAAGCGATTTACTCATCATATGAGTACTGTATTTGAAACACTAGTTTTGAGTAAACTACATTTTCAATGTATTTTTTCCTCTCTACTTCAGAATTTTATTGAATCATTATAGAAAAATAAAGCTTAGTTTGTCACACTCGAGTTACTTTAATAGAGAAGTTATTCGATTTCCGTTACGAAAGTATCCCTTGGGAATCAATATCAAGTCTTGTTATACACGTGCAGACATTCATACGCAGAAGGAAAGAAAGGTAAAGAAGGGTAAAAGAGATTTTTACGATATGTTCCCTTGCGAAGTCGGCGCAATCCCTCCTGGGCGGCGGGGCCTAGTCAGTGTGAGTCGCAGCATCTGGTAACACTGACGCAAGAAACATAACGGCCGTCATAGCGGCAGCCGCGTCCACCATTAACCACAGCGGCGCTATATTACGTGTTATAATGGCTCGGGATGACCACAGGACCATCCATTCCTAGGAAGAAGCCACGGGGGAAAAAGTTCCCATTTTTTTCTTATTCTCTTTTCGCATTAATTCTCTCGCCAGTGATTTATCTTATTGTTTTCGGGAAAATATTTCAAGTTTCTGTTGCTGGGTTTTTGTAGGTTTTCCTTTAATTGTTTAAGGACTGGTTGATTTACTTTTTCTTGATAGTGTTGATTATACGAGATGGGAGAAAGTGTCCAGAAGCTTTTGTTTAAGGATGCCGGTGAAAATGCTAAATTTTGTTGTATTTTTTTTGTGATAAATAGGGCTGTCGAAAAAAGAAACGTATTGTGTTGATAAAGAACGAATGGATATGTCCCAGTCTGTCCCTTTCTTTTGTTTTACACATTATGGTTATATTTTTATGTCTCAACATTACTCCTCTTTTCTCAACTTTTTAATCAACAACAAATCTGTAACTGTATTGTACGAAAATGACTGACAGTAAAGATGTTGGTTCTTAAAGCACTGAACAAAATTTTTACTAAAACTTTTGCAATGTTTGGAAAGGTTAAAATGTTGACGGTGTTAAGAGGCCGTTCACACACAGTTTAACCATTTGCTAATATCCTTGATTATGAAACCATAGTGATAAAAATGAGAGAGAGAGAGAGAGAGAGAGAGAGAGAGAGAGAGAGAGAGAGAGCTGTATTAGAGGCCATTTTTACGATTGGAGCAAGAGAAAGCAAGAAGAGATGGAGCGATAATGATGCTAAAAATGATGGAAGCAGTCAGTGATAAAAAAGGGGTACAAGCACACTAGTGAAAGGTAGGGAGATTATTACGATTTATCATGCAAGGGCTATACGAGGCTGTTTATTTTTTTTTCCTTTCTGCCGTGGGATAAGCGAGTAGAATACGGTAATGTAAGCGGAAATAAAAGAAAATTGAAGAAAATATATAATCAATCTCTAAATAATTCCATATCTTGGGCAAGGATATTTTTCTTGAATGAGATGTTTACTCTTAATCCAAAAGTTTCTTTTGTTTGATTTATACCTTTTTTTTTGTGAGGATTGAGGATGGCGTAGCTGCGGGATGGATAAACTTCATGCCATTTACTTGTAAAATATGGAACTCATCAGCATCCCCTTTGTTCCTGGATCATTTGTTTTAACTTTCTTTTTTATGAGTCTTTTCATGAGACAGATTTCAAAAGGGAACTTGATATTTTAGTTTAAGGAAAAACTTTATTTGGAGCGCCTTAATTGTCTCTTCCTCAACATTAAAAATCTTATGATTCTCTTTACGAAAATTATTATTATTATTATTATTATTATTATTATTATTATTATTATTATTATTATTATTATTATTATTATTATTAATACATAGTAGTGCAAAGAGACCACTGAGCCACATTTCTACTCACTTAGGACTTTCTCGAGGAATTTGTTCTTGAATGAGAATTAAAATAAGAGCAAGTTAAAGAAGTTAGACAGCTAAGTGAAAAAAAAACTAGAGGGAATGGATGAAGAGCAAACGTCAGAAAGCAGTGCAGCTGGGGCTGAAGAGACGCTGTAAAAAATCTTTAGTACAGTCTACAGTGTGTCGCACATGATACACTTAGCGGCACCTTCCCTATGGGGTTCTTTCATAAATATAAAATTGGAGTCGAATAGATTTGTTTAAATGAATTTACACTTTGATTTTTTTTTCTAGAAAACTTAGAACTTGCGTAAATTTAGTTCTGTCATTTTACCATTCTTCATCCTTTTATATTAACAGCGTTAACCCTCAATATTGTTACCCTGTTTTAAAGATAAGGCAGTAGAAATAAAGGATATTTATTAAAAAATTTTTTTCTATACTGCTCTGAATCCTGATCATTAAGAAAGATCGGACGAGTCCGGTAATTTCAGAAGTGTATACATACATGTGTGCACACACACATATATAATGTATCTATGTATATGTATATGTATGTATAAGTATGTATGTATATATGTTGCGCACTTACCTAGCAATGACATCTGCCTATAAAATTGGCATCAGTCCCCGTCCGGAAGTTCCCTATCCCGCCCCTAATCTGTTGTTGTGTCGAGATAATTCGCTCATCCACTTCATCATCCATTGATTCTCTCTCTCTCTCTCTCTCTCTCTCTCTCTCTCTCTCCCCTCGGCACCATACTTTTCCCCCTTTTCTCTTACCATACATCGAGTGAAATTAATGTTTCTGGCACTACTTAATGACACCTTTAATGAACAACGTCCATTTTCTATTCAGGTGCTATCGGTAAGGATGGGGGAGAGAGAGAGAGAGAGAGAGAGAGAGAGAGAGCGAGCGAGCGAGCTAAAGTGATCGAACTAAGTGGCATTGAGAGAGAGAGAGAGAGAGAGAGAGAGAGAGAGAGAGAGAGAGAGCGAGAGCGAGCTAAAGTGATCGAACTAAGTGGCACTGATGCTCCTCACTACTTCACATCTAGTTCCTTGGTAGCGAATAGCAATGTCTCTCTCTCTCTCTCTCTCTCTCCATTACTATTTGTAATCCTAAACATTAGATTACCTACTATGTTTTTATACCATTTTGTAGTTTTTATCGACTAATTTCACGAAAGTAAACTGTATGTTTTCCAGAAGTGGGGTTATAAATGTCCTTTTGGGAGAAATGAAGTATTTGTTCGTTAAATATAGAATTGGTTGTATTGTTTATTAATTCTCTATTCCTTATCTAGTGATGTTTATTTGTTTTCCTTGGATATCGATGACTTGTTCTGGTATGACGCCAGTTTGAGTTCATGGCTCGAACCGCAATGATTAGCGTATGTTCTATTCCCTTTCGTTGTTTTCATAAACTTTTTAAACAGTTTTATTTTTTGCATTATAATTTTGAGATTAAGAAGCTTCTAGCACTCTTCCTCTCTATCCTCATGACCATATCACTCAAGTATAGACTACATAATGATTGTTTTGTTTACATCGTTATTTTGCATCAGTATAAATCGTCTTTACCTCTTTTCACGAATATTTTCTTTTGAATGACCTTAAATAATATGATAAAAATTTTCACCTGTAAATGAGAAGTTGACCTGTCACCCGTGTAAAGGACTGAATCTGAGGGAAAGTCATGTACTACGTTAACCTTCAGATCTTGGGGTTAATGACTAAAAGACAATGAAGTTTGAAATCTCATCGAGAGTGAGGTAAGTTCACCCCACATTTTTTAATCTGACTGGACATTCTAGCCTTGACCTAGGTGGGTAGGGACGTCAGTGCACCTTGTGCGGTGCACTGTAGGCATTACTTAAGGTTCTTTACAGCGTGCCTTCGGCCCCTAGCTGCAACCCCTTTCGTTCCTTTTACTGTACCTCCTTTCACATTCTCTTTCTTCCATCTTACTTTCCACCCTCACCTAACAATAGATTCATAGTGCAACTGCGAGGTTTTTCCTCCTATTACACCTTTCAAACCTTTTACTGTCAATTTCCGTTTCAGCTATAAATGACCTCATACGTCCCAGTGCTTGGCCTTTGGCCTAAATTCTATATTCAGTTCAATTCAATTCAATTCTAGCCTTGAACTGTAATCGCTCCTAATTATGTATATTATTGATGCCCTATTATTGTTGATTCCCTTTGATGATCCACAATCACAGCGAGTGCTTTTGATGACGGGTACATTTTTTCCTTGCCAGATTAAGAGAAGATGGGGTTTTATGTTCTAATCGTAAGGAACCTCAGGCAATGGCAATGAAGAATGGGTATTTATACTTTTATTTCAGGGCACATTTCTGCATGGTAAGGAACGATAGATATGTGGGACTCGATCTGGGGAATGTGGTAAGAAAGAATGGATAGTTATGTTTTTATCCTGGGGAGACGTCTTACTATGATTCGGAAAGATAAGTGTGTAAAATCTCAGCTCTGAGAAGATTTCAGTAGAGTAAGAGAACAGGACTGACTTGAAATGCAAAGCAGATTTCGTTTAAATTTATTAAAATTTGTTCCTCAGAGTTGATTCTTTAGGAGCGGTCGATGCATTTTTGTTTTCAAAATGAAAGATACATATTGTGTCGTGTCTTTCTGTCATTTCATGTCAATGTTTACATAAATATCTTCACGGAAATACACACATATGTTGCATATGCACGAGCGGAAATATCATATTTGGATATTTTTGTAACGAATTACGTTCAATAATTAGCAAAGCTGGAAAAGCCACTTCTGAACTCACGACTTCATAAAGGGTTGAGGCTCTCTCTCTCTCTCTCTCTCTCTCTCTCTCTCTCTCTCTCTCTCTCTCTCTCTCTGGTCTCTCTCAAAAGGGATGCATCCTTTTTCTAAGGCAAGCCTTTGATCTGCCTCATGGTGTAAATAATTGGTAAGGTTCGTAGTCTCTCAAAGGGATGCATGAGCGTGCGTGTTTGCAGGAATTAGGTGAAGAGGAAGAGAGGAAAAGACCTGCCATTTTGTCACTTGCATTGAATTTGGAGGGGAGGGCTGAAATATGATATTATATATATATATATATATATATATATATATATATATATATATATATATATATATATATATATATATATATATACATATATATATGTATATATATACACAGTATATATATATAATATAAATATGTATGTATATATATATATATATATTATATATATATATATATATATATATATATATATATATATATATATATATATATATATATATATATATATATATATATATATATATATATATATATTAAAATATATATATATTGAAAATATTATGTTGAGAATGATACTATATAATTAAAACGAAGAGAAACAGTAAAGCTCCTTGGTTTTCTTTTATGTATTTACGTGTAAAATCCTTTTTATTGTACATTGCTTTTTGTGATTAAAAACTGGAAGATTGTGATGAATTTGTCTTTCATCTTACTAATGGAAACGGCCTACTAGTGGTACGTATTTACGTATATACGTGCGTGCGCATACGTTTTTACTTGTACAAGCGTACAGGTAAATAGATAGGCATAACTAATCATCGAGAACTTCAGAGAGTCAAGAATGTTTTGTATGGAATTATTTCTTTGTGGAAAATGGTAGAGTGGTCAGAGTCTCTACGCTTTTCTCCAGTTAGTTGAGTGACAGGCCAGTAGAATTTAAAAGTCAAAGCGAACATTTGTAGTCACTGTCAACAAGAATACTTCACGTAAGGGAGGTAAATTTGTTTTCTGCTTATATGCCTTCAATGTAAATTGGTAAAGAGGCAACATTTAAGAAGTCATGCAGGAATATCTTCTAGCACTTCCAGGCGGTAAGACATCATGGGAGCTGGTGTTGTATTTGTTTTTGTTTTGTTTTGCTCTATTCATGGTATTTGCTCCTTTTATATAACCTGTTTCACATTAGATTTTTATATATCCGTACATTATCACTTGTTAGGACCCTTTGGTATGACTTACCTTTTATTAATTCGGCTCAGCCTTATTTGTTCTTCTTTGCGTATATTATATTTGTTCGTACTCAGGCACTTTAAATAAAAAAATATTTGCTCTTTATAGATTGAATTTGTTCGTTCTCAAGTTTTTAAAGTCATTGGCTTATTGATTATTTCATCTTTCCGTTATGTGTTATCATAATTGTCAAATATTACCTTATTCATTTGTTATTCCTCATTACGCTGTTTGTTTCAGTATTCACGCATGTATATTTTACTTTTAGTCTACATTTTGCCTTCTTTAACTTAACGATTAATCACTTTATTTCCTTAAAGTGGTATTGAATATTTCTCGCCTGCTATGGGTTTAGTAGGTCGCTTATTACTGATGTAAGTACGCCCTATTGGTATTGGATTGACACTATCTACTGCTTTCCCATGGTTCGACTTTCTTTTGACAGTGACATTACTTGTACATTTTTTAGTTTTTTTCGATAGGATTTTTGAACTTATGTGTATCTCTCATTCCTTCAACGCCATACCCGGTTCTTCGATCTTATCGATACCCAGTGAGCTTATAATCCACTCTCCTCGCTGGTTCCTTGACTTAGACGAGTACAAATCGAAGGTCAGCGAGTCCTTGAATACTACCCTACTTTTTTAAGGTTTTATCTCAACACTATATTCTTTAAGTTTTAGAAGCCGTCAGTTAAGGGAGGAGTGAAGTGATGGATAGTCGGAAGTTGGCACGGCCTAGAGGTCGGTGGACATGATGCTAATCCTCGTGCTATTCTTCGAATGCCATTTACTGTAGTATGAAAATCGTATCCAAGACATAGCATGCGAGATAGCATGTGCATGGTATAAGAAATTGAATGCCAAAATATTTGCAGACTCGCAGTATTCAACAAAAAGGGAGAAGTGGCTAATAATAACCTTTGCCTTGGTCGTCAAACTCTCACTTCAGGTTGAACTCGTGCGAGAAATAACTAGCATGTTCGATTTAGTTCGATTCGATATTCAAGTTTAAACTCGTATGCTAGAAGTGTACTCAAGCTGCAAATGCTTTAAGCGAGATCTTGCCAGAGCAGTAAATCGAGCGAGATCTTACTAAAGCAGTAAATCGAACGAGAGCTTGCCAAAGCAGTAAAACGAACGAGATCTTGCCAAAGCAGTAAAACGAACGAGTTCTTGCCAAGGCAGTAAACCGAACGAGATCTTGCCAAAGCAGTAAATCGAACGAGTTCTTGCCAAAGCAGTAAATCGAGCGAGATCTTGTCAAAGCAGTAAATCAAGCGAGATCTTGCCAAAGCAGTAAATCAAACGAGATCTTGTCAAAGCAGTAAATCGAGCGAGTTCTTGCCAAAGCAGTAAATCGAGCGAGTTCTTGCCAAAGCAGTAAATCGAGCGAGTTCTTGCCAAAGCAGTAAATCGAACGAGATCTTGCCAAAGCAGTAAATCGAACGAGAGCTTGCCAAAGTAGTAAAACGAACGAGATATTGCCAAAGCAGTAAATCGAGCGAGATCTTGCCAAAGCAGTAAATCGAACGAGTTCTTGCCAAAGCAGTAAATCGAGCGAGTTCTTGCCAAAGCAGTAAATCGAACGAGATCTGGTCAAAGCAGTAAATCGAGCGAGATCTTGCCAAAGCAGGAAATCGAGCGAGTTCTTGCCAAAGCAGTAAATCGAACGAGATATTGCCAAAGCAGTAAATCGAACGAGATATTGCCAAAGCAGTAAATCGAGCGAGTTCTTGCCAAAGCAGTAAATCGAACGAGATATTGCCAAAGCAGTAAATCGAGCGAGTTCTTGCCAAAGCAGTAAATCGAGCGAGATCTTGTTAAAGCAGCATATCGAGCTAGGTCTTGCCAAAGCAGTAAATCGAGCGAGTTCTTGCCAAAGCAGTAAATCGAACGCGTTCTTGCCAAAGCAGTAAATCGAATGAGTTATTGCCAAAGCAGTAAATTGAGCGAGTTCTTGCCAAAGCAGTAAATCGAACGAGATATTGCCAAAGCAGTAAATTGAGTGAGTTCTTGCCAAAGCAGTAAATCGAGCGAGTTCTTGCTAAAACAGTAAATCGAGCAAGTTCTTGCCAAAGCAGTAAATCGAGCGAGTTCTTGCCAAAGCAGTAAATCGAACGAGATATTGCCAAAGCAGTAAATTGAGCGGGTTCTTGCCAAAGCAGTATAGCGAGCGAGTTCTTGTCAAAGCAGTAAATCGAACTAGATCTTGCCAAAGCAGTAAATCGAGCGAGTTCTTGTCAAAGCAGTAAATCGAACTAGATCTTGCCAAAGCAGTAAATCGAACAAGATCTTACCAGAGCAGTAAATTGAGCGGGTCTTGCCAAAACAGTAAATCGAACGAGATCTTGCCAAAGCAGTAAATCGAACTAGATCTTGCCAAAGCAGTAAATCGAACAAGATCTTACCAGAGCAGTAAATTGAGCGGGTCTTGCCAAAACAGTAAATCGAACTAGATCTTGCCAAAGCAGTAAATCGAGCGAGTTCTTGTCAAAGCAGTAAATCGAGCGAGATCTTGCCAAAGCAGTAAATCGAACGAGTTCTTGCCAAAGCAGTAAATCGAACGAGATATTGCCAAAGCAGTAAATTGAGTGAGTTCTTGCCAAAGCAGTAAATCGAGCGAGTTCTTGCTAAAACAGTAAATCGAGCAAGTTCTTGCCAAAGCAGTAAATCGAGCGAGTTCTTGCCAAAGCAGTAAATCGAACGAGATATTGCCAAAGCAGTAAATTGAGCGGGTTCTTGCCAAAGCAGTATAGCGAGCGAGTTCTTGTCAAAGCAGTAAATCGAACTAGATCTTGCCAAAGCAGTAAATCGAGCGAGTTCTTGTCGTTGTAAATCGAACTAGATCTTGCCAAAGCAGTAAATCGAACAAGATCTTACCAGAGCAGTAAATTGAGCGGGTCTTGCCAAAACAGTAAATCGAACGAGATCTTGCCAAAGCAGTAAATCGAACTAGATCTTGCCAAAGCAGTAAATCGAACAAGATCTTACCAGAGCAGTAAATTGAGCGGGTCTTGCCAAAACAGTAAATCGAACGAGATCTTGCCAAAGCAGTAAATCGAACTAGACCTTGCCGAAGCAGTAAATCGAGCGAGATCTTACCAAAGCAGTAAATCGAACGAGAAATAGCATCGTGTACACCTCGCTTTATAGTTATCATTCACGTTGAATTTTTTTAATTCGTTTTTATTTGGGCGTCATCCTCCCTTTTCTCGTTCTGAGAAGTCTGACGTTCTAATTTTTGTCCATCCAATCTGCCTGCGCTCTGGAAACCTTCATTTGCCGTCCACCAGCTGTTATTACTGACGTACTTCCTCATCGGATCTGGTAACTGCACGTTCGGACCGCCCTGATCCAAGTCTGAAATATCCTGCATCTGTCCTTTTCAAACTTTGCCCCGGTGGATAATTGCCCTCGTTTCGTTGAAAGTAATTAAATGTATGCGAAATGAAACTCGTAGTAATTCTGGGACAGAGAATCAGTAAATTCATTGTGAAAATAAGAGTTTAAATCCTAGAGAGTTTCAGTACAGGTAAGAGGAATGGGGTCTATTAAACTGTCTAGATAATTATATCACCTGGCTTCAAAAGTTTCAAATCAATGATATGCCGTGGAAGACAATAACTCACTTGAATTGAAATTATTGTTTACCTTTAAGCAACCTGACTTGATCCCAAAACTTGAGCATATTGTGGAGGCCATATTGAATTTGAAAGGGTTGTTTATTTTTAACTTTAAACGAAGGTTGAAGTTAAAGTCTGAGAATTCACTATAGTGTCTTTATCTCTGGATAAAGTCACTGTCATCCAGTGCCAAGCCAACTATAATTGCTGCATTAGCATTGTCAGGTATATAAGCAGAACAATCTTAAGCTCCATTACTGTTGTACAAAACGGCCGTTAACTCTCTTGAAAGTTAGGAAGTTTCTAATTTCAACATAATGAATAATTCATAGTTTCACGTAATTATTGCTTTGGAAATAAAATTGTTTTATTAAATTTCAGTTCCCACTTCTAGCTGCAATGTTATATCTTCACTGAAACAAGGGGAATAGAGACAAGATAAAATTAAAATATAGAGGCAGAAAAACTTAAATTTTTTCATCCACAAATCCTGGCCCTGATAAACATTAGGCTATTAAGTACTATATACTGGTGTAAGTAATACGGATGATTATTTAATAAAGCTTCATGGGGTAGCAGGGGGCGCGGTATAATCCACGCCCATTCTGAAATGGTGGTCAGTACAAACTACTTTAGGAAACACTACCTCTTACCATCTCACTGTGTCTTCCCTTCTCACTTTTTTTTCAGTTATTTACATAAATTACACAAGAAATTAATTTCGTAGTTTGGCTTTTGCTTTTCATTCGACAACCACACAATTGTTTACTGTTTATAGGCTTAAGGATCGCTCCTAGGTTTACGCTCATCACCTGCTGGGATCAAGAAAAAAGGACGTGGAGCCAACAACCTCGTGTGACGGTAAAAGTACATATATATATATATATATATATATATATATATATATATATATATATATATATATATATATATATATATATATATATATACATATACATATATATGCGTATGTATGTATGTATGTATGTATAAGGATTTCCATTTCCCAGTACCATATATATGTATGTATGTATGTATAATGATTTCCATTTCCCAATACTATATACGTATATATGTGTGTATGTATGTATAATACATACATACATACATACATACATACATACATACATACATACATACATACATTTATATGGCGCTGGGAAATGGAAATCCTTATCTCTTCAGTTTCGCACATGTAATTCCCGCAGATAAACGTAGGATTTCGACATTTCAAGCCCGCTGTAAAAGGGTCCGTTGCAACAGACTCCTTCCACCATATCTCCTCCCCTCCACCCGGCCCCGTTATAGCGCATCACATCCTCCGTAATTGCATCGAATCGCATGCAACACTCAGCTTTAAAATGGAGATAATGCAATTTTGATTGGTGTTGAATGATTGATTCTCTTTGTAAATAGTCCATCAGACCGGTAATTATCCTAGATTTAGTCTTTGTGAGGGTATTGATTGTAGCTGTAATCTAGCAGTTGTAATTTCGAATGATTTTTATGTTTTTTTTTTCGTTACAAAAGTCGGCGTAGGATCGTTCTACATTGCAAAAGGGTTGTTTTAGATTTTCTTTTTCTTTTTTATTTGAAAAGCGTGGGTTTTGGCTCGTTGTAAATGGCGAAAGGATTGGTTTCGTTTCATTTCATATATTTTTGTTTGTTTTTAGTTAATAAATTGTTTATTTGGTCATCTGTTGTTTCGTTTGTATTTTATATTATTTTTAGTTTACTTTGGGCTCGTTGTGAACGATAAAAAGATTGGTTTAGTTTTATTGACTTATTTTCCTGTTTTTATTTGTGTTTATTTGTTTTATTTGTCTATGTACTGTTGTAGTTTTTATTGGTATACTGTTCTGCAGAGTTGACTTAGACTCGTTTTAAATAGCGAAACGATTGAGCCTTTTTGACGTTGAAATATTTTTATTTGTTTGTTGTTAACTGTTTATTTTTAATTTATCTATGAATATGGATTCTTTGAAAATATTTGCTTAATTTATTGGTATATGTGACCATGCTCTGAAACGGATGATCTTTTACTTGTTCAATTATCCGAAGACTCGCAACCGTGGTGTTCGAAAATATTCACTTAGGATATTTATCACCATGGAAAATGTACTGTAATGAAACATTTTCATTTTTTTTTTATTTTAGATACTCAAATGGTAATAGAAGCTAAATCTTTTGCCAGTCTGTTTAGGAAAAGAAGGCGAAAATATTATTAATGAACATGTTTTGATTTCTAAGATGTGTCAAGAAACACCAGTCATCTTCAGATTTCAAACAAGGATGTGATGGGTAGCAGTGTGTTTACCAATAGCTTAGTATTTTGTCTGTATAAAATACAGCATTTGTATAAACACCTTACACTGTCGTCCAACTTGCGACCTGTGATCAGAATAAAATAGATGTATTCGTCCATGGTTCTGTGCATATATGCATACAGGGTAATTGCATATGTATATGTGCAGAAGTTTAAGATTATTCTTGACTTTGTATTTTCGGAGACCTCTTCAGGTTTAAAAGCGACTCCTTTCGTTTCATGGAAAAGTGCTTCCGCCTATGGGAGGGCTCTCGTAGCTTTGTCCACCTTTAACGCATCTGAATATTTTTTCTCTAAACCAGAATCTTAAATAAAAAAATAAAAAAAATCAGAACCTGGGAAGTGTTCCAACTGCAGGCCACTTCTGCGCCAATATAAGTTGCCTTGTGTACGACATTGTTTGTGGACTATACTTAGGTTCTTGTTCTGTACTTTGAGTACTGTAGTGTAGTTCTCACTTTCACCATTAATTCAACCCACAAGATGCGTAACGGTGTTGGTGAATAGAATTCTATGTTTGCTAATAGCGTTCATCGCCTCTGAACGCTGTTACTCGCTTAATAGGCAAATAGAGGCTCCTTTAGCCGATTTCCACATTTCTGTACTAATTCAGTCTAATCTTTGAAACTACTGAGTGGTATATTAGTCTTTTATACAAGAGGTAAAAGCAGTCGCCTAAAGACCCTGGATTACCGACACCCGGTTTCTCGTTTCTTTTCCTAACCACATCTCTGGCAGTTTTTTAATCTGTTCATCCTCCTACAGTCACTAACTTAGAATTTGTGATGAGAGAAGTTAAATGTTGTTACGTATATTAAATCAGTATGCAAGGGTACGGATTTGCCCGAGCGTTTTATGATATATTTTTATTCAGTTGAATTCATACATTCCGATTCAATGAATAGTTTATTTTCTTTCGTGGAAATACATAAAGAAACCATACAACAAAGTCTAAAGGTACCAGTTTGTTTCAAAGAGTAATAAAAACTTAATACAATTAGAAATAAAGATAAAAACCCAGACAATACAAAAAGTCTAAAGATACCTGCTTGTTTCAAACAGTAATAAAAGCTTAATATAATTAGAAAGAAAAATAAATCGTCAAAAATATGATATGCTTAATTTCTAAGAAATGAGCGGCCGAGTCGTCCTCATTCAACTGCGGACTGTTAATCTTGATGAACATGTACCCAGCTATTCGAAATTTGGCAATATTTTCAGCGCGATAGTATATATTTTGAAGATGTCCAGCTCTACCTGCGAGTTATTCATTTATCTTTTTAATTTCCTATTTTATTTTATTACGGCGTCAATAACCTAGATGTTGTGACGCCATTTTTAATACCCACAAATCAGTAAAAAAACCTGCGAGTTACAACTATGTGATCTGATATTTAATTACGGAGGCCGACTTGACTCCTGTCCAGTTCGCCCAGACGAACCCTCGAACATCTGTTTGATGATCCAATATCGGGTAACGAACAGTTATCATTCATTTGTAGACAATGGACGCACAGTGACGGGTTAAATTTGTCTTTGCGGTTTACGTGGGTTTTATTTTATGATTGTAAAAGAACAATTCTTAAATTTGCGTATTAAAAGCTTTACAAATGTTTGTTAACTCTCTTTTGGAGTCGCCAGTCCATTGTTCATGTATATTAGTATTTTTTCTTATATAATTTTCTGTGATGGTCCTATTGCTTTAGTTCTTGGGTAGAGCATTTCATGTAGAAAACGATTTAGCCCAGTAAAAAAAATACGTGTAAATCCATAAAAAAAATCATCTTTAGAAATTAGAATTTTTGTGAAAGTTTACATAATCCTATATTGATTTAGAGCTGTAATACAGTACGTAGTATTAAATGCGTAAAGTTTAAATAGTATGGCAGATTCACCGCTGAAGTATGCTTAGAGACTAGTATAAGCAAATTTACAACATATATCGCTGTTAAGTTTGCTGTCTCTCTCCATTATCAAGGTTCCAAAAAAAAAATAGAGTTGTTTGTCTCTTTCAGTCATTAACAATGTTCCACTAACAAAAACCACCGGCAAACATTTGTTACTAACTTCCTTATTGCTTTGATTTTTGTGATAACGCAACAAACATTCTGAGATTTTTTAAAACGTATGTCTGTTTGTTTATGTTTTCTGTTGTAATAATTTTTTTTTTGCATACCAGTAATACTTGCATCTTCATTGATGTAGCAACGCAGGCGAGTAAGTATAAAACTACACATTTTCATCAGTTGCTAGCAAAAACCCATATCCATTGGTAACAGAGAGGAGTGAGGTATTTTCCTGATGTAAATTTTGGTAAATAATTACACTTGCAGGATAGAATGTTAAATTACTTAAGTAGTAATTGAATGACTTTATTGCAGTAGCAAGAAAGAGACAGAAAAGATTTCACTGCAAACAACCACATTTGAGAGAGAGAGAGAGAGAGAGAGAGAGAGAGAGAGAGAGAGAGAGAGAGAGAGAGATTTATTAGAAACATACGAACAACCATTATTTTTAAACGTGTGTGAGAGAGACTGATAGAGAAACAGAGAAAGGAAAGCTATTATTTTACTAAAATCATGTTCTGCCGAATGACCGCATTTCAGAGAGAGAGAGAGAGAGAGAGAGAGAGAGAGAGAGAGAGAGAGAGAGAGAGAGAGAGAGAGAGAGACTATTACGTTATTGAAATCAAATGGAGGCAAACGGCCACATTTGCAACTTTGTGGAAAGAGCGGAATGCCGGTGCATAAGGGAAGTTGATGAAAGTTTTCCATATCAATTAAATCGAAATGGATTGCTCATCAGGGCCAACAGGAGCGTAAAAAGATTTTGCTTTGAATAGAACCGAAAGCAAAAATGTCCATTAGTATGATACAGTTTTGTGCGTCTTCCTTTTTTGTAATTGCGATTTGTTTTTCCAGCGTGAATAAAACAAATCGCCGGGAAAAAAATTGGAAGGGAAACACACATATTTAAACCTTTCCCTAAATACCATCAAAGCCAACAATAGCCTTTGCTCCATAAACTACAATGGTCAAATTTTTTTCTTGATTCGACAAAAGCATTTGGATGCAGCATAAAGTTGTTTAGGGGAAGAGGAGGGATGTCTAGCTAATTACGCTGTTTACGAACGGAATTTTTTTCTCGAAAAATAAATTATTTTCTTCGTTCCGGCGCTGTGACGCACCATGAAATATGAACAAAAGAGTCGTTTTTAGAAAAAGAAGAAACAAATATAAATAATGCACTTTTTTGGAAGTTACCAACCTTTGTTGTGAATGTTAAAAGTGGATAGAGAAAAGTTAACGTTTGCACGTCAGTTTTTGGTGTGACTGTGGACTCATTATTTAATTGTTTCCTGATGCTCATAGAAGATACGTCATAGCACAGAAAACAGTATTGTTTCCCGTTACGTAAAATGCAGTTATTTAATTTAAAGCAGAAAAACAATTTTTGACAATCTATTCGACTTTTAAGCTTATATGTACGTATCAGTGGATTTTCATTATTCATTTATGTAATCCTTTTGTAGACTTGAATAAGCCGCTTGATGGCTCTTGTTAGAATATTCATGGTGGTATTGGTTTGATTATGTAATTTACTTTTATTACAACAGTTTACATATAACATATATATATATATATATATATATATATATATATATATATATATATATATATATATATATATATATATATATATATATATATGTTAACATATATTTTCGTTTTCGACTCCTCATAAATTTTTATTGAATGATTAATTTGGCAGTATCTCGCTAAGTTAAGATGGATTTAACGCTCCTATGATCCTTTATGTACATAAGCCCTTTTAGCTCTTCTCTATTCCTGTTAACTTATCTAGCCATTGCTGAAGTTCCCCAATGGTTATGCAACATTGACATTTTTCCCATCTTTTATGCTTTTTTACTTAGATTCCACCTTTCTTCTTTTTTTTATTTTTTTTTTTAGAGTTCTAGGATATTTAATCGCAATAGCCCTCCCCTGAATCAATACTGAACTTTTTATTTAAAAATTGTTTTTTTATAGATGTCAGAAATAATAATTATATTAGAGGAGCTACGCTAAAAACTTTTTACTTTCGAGTTGTTATTGTCGGGCCAAAGTACCATCCATGTTAACTTGTCGTTGTATACCAGACTAAGCTTATTCGAATGAATATTTCAGCATTGTTCTTGGCTTGGGTAATCATGGGGTATTTAGATAAGATTTTACTCAGATATAAGTGGTTGTTTACTTGATTTCGTCAGTGTTTTTTAAATGCTAACAATTCCTGTAGTGTGTTTCCAAGTGGGTCAAGATGTTCGGTATTCCCCAGTGTAGTGGTCTGGAGCCTTTGCAGCTTCAGAGGCATACTGTCAAGATGGATGGTGGTTTTAGTATGCAGATGATGCAATTATTGTGAACAGTTGTTGACTGCACATCATGCACAAAGATTCCAAGCCTTACCTGAGATGGATAGTGGATCAGGAAGTAGTGTTGTCAGTAGGGTTTGAGATTGAACTGCAGAAAAACAGACTTTCTTGGTTTGTTAAACTTACACCATGTTCTCAGACCATCATTCTTGGTGCGCTGGTAACACTGACCTTTATGATCGGAAAATTTAACAAAATCCTTTTCTATCTCCGACTTAAAGATTTTTCTGTAGCACTTAAAAATTACATCTAAGGCTCTGAGAAAACTAAGTATCGCTTTATTTAAGTCTTCCAATGTCTGCAGAAGTGGTAGTTGATGCCACATGCTTCAGATCTCTTAGAAATATTATTATATGGGGTGGATGGCAGTTGCGTCACTGCACCATCTTAATTAAAGTCCTCCTGGACTTCTGTAGGCTCCTAAGGCAGGCGTTGATCTCCTATTCCTTAGGCCGACAGCCAGTGGGGGACAGGTCCCAATGCCTGTGACACATGGCCAGTGTGTTGCTAGGCCCACTGTTTTTTTTTGGACCATTAGGTTGACGGGCTACCGGATTTGTGCAGTGGCCCAATCTGAGCCATCAGTGAGCCGCGGAATTTGAACCTCTCAAGTGGTAGCCGAAAATCATACCACTGCGCCACCACAATGACAGAATTACTTTAAGCTGTGTTTTCTTTTCTCGAGCATCAGTTGTTTTAATTTCAGTCACCAGTGCTTTATTTCAATAGGTTATTTCAGACATCGACTTTAATACTTGTGTCTGTAGACTTAGTGCATGCAGCTCTTTTTGCAGAGCGCCAACATCCATATATTTTTGAGGAGCCACGATGTGGCATTGCCCAATACTAGAGGTCTTTTATACCCTTTTCTGTACATTGTGGGGAGCAGACTTTCTGGCTACGTAATAGACATTGATACATGCAATTTTAATATAAGAGTTATACTATTTTAAAGTTCCACGCTCCTTTGCTTTGGTTACTCTTTCCCTTCCCTAACTGCTGTTTATTTTTATATAGATTTACTTGTTCTTCGTTTACTTTTATTTGTTACATTCGTGTGTATGTTATTGAATTCATATTGTTTGTATTTCTTTTTTCCAGTATGACATTCTCTGCAAGACCTCTTTAATAAGTTAATGGCATTCAGTGTCTTGTTCCATTTTAAAGGTTAATATAATATGAATAATATATACAGTATATATATACACACACACACATATATATATATTATATATATATATATATATATATATATATATATATATATATATATATATATATATATATATCCATACATAATACACACACACATATATATATATATATATATATATATATATATATATATATATATATATATATATATATATATATATATCCGTGTCTTTAGGAAATAAATACTTCCCACCACGATGTAGTGCGTTGTAAGTAAGCATTATTAAGGGCCTTTTTCCAATAACGCCATACTGTGTTTTCCTACTTTCCTAGCATTATCGACGGCGGGCATTAGAATTTGACGCGAGCTCCTTTGTCATATTAGCGTTTTCACAAAATCTGCACAGCTGTACCTGACAGCAGATATTTCTTGAGAAGCTATATTGGGAAGCGAATCTCAGAGAGAGAGAGAGAGAGAGAGAGAGAGAGAGAGAGAGAGAGAGAGAGAGAGAGAGAGAGAGGGGCTTTATTAAGGGAAATGTAATATCTTGAAACTGTCCTTTCTAAAAGAAAGATTGGTAACAAGATCTAGATCTGTAATGAAAGGATATTTGAAAAAAATGGACTTGAAAAAAGTAAGCAGAGAGAGAGAGAGAGAGAGAGAGAGAGAGAGAGAGAGAGAGAAACTGACTGAAATTCAGGGGAAAAATGTCTGCACGAGCGTGTGTACGTTGGTTTGAGGAAGGAGAAAGAATGAAGTGAAGAAGGGCTACTCAAATATTTATAAGCTTAAACGCGCGGGAGAGAGAGAAAGAGACAGCGGGCCCGATACAGCACCCGCTACTCCTTTGTGGAAAGGCTACCTTTTACGTGATTGTCATCTGCGTGACAAACAGTCCCTGAGCAGCCTCGGGAGTACGGCCCAAGATTTATAACATTGCTGGCAGGTACTTCGAGCATCAGTTTCCCCGCGTCTCCTTGAAGTTTCCTTTAAGTGTTTCTGGCAGAGTCCATCGCTTTCTCTAAGAGATGGTTCATTTTTGAGTGAAGATTTGTGTATTTGGTTTGAAGGTGAATTGCGTTGTGAGATGACTTTATGAAGTTCTTTTTTTTTTTTATCACGTTTCACTGAAAAATTTTCCCTCAAGAGTTGCTTGGGGGTGTCTTTGAAATTTGTGAAGGACATGCAGTGTGGAATTGTAAAGGAATAAGTAAAGGGGAACCGTGAACGATTAATTTAACGCGTGATTGTACAGCTTTATCATTTACTTTTATTTTTAGATATGAAAATCTTAGTGTTTGTCTACCTGTTATTACTGATTTTCTGTCGTAAATTGTTCTGTTAATTACAGACATGTCTTTGCTGTCAATAAGCGCAACGGGTTACCTCGAAAATTTTCTTCCTGATTATGACTATATACGGTGGACTGAAATGCTACAGAGAATCCTTAGTGGGACAATGGTTCAGATGGTCTGTGTGTCTTAAAATACAAAGTAGGTAAGCATCGATTAAACATTTGTATCAAAAGAAAGAGGTATCACTTGCTATGGCGAGGAATAATTTAATTATAAAATGTTTTATAACATCGTAGATAAATTAGATAACAGGATTATTTAATCCTAGTTCAAGATCACGTTTTGAAAATTCCCCTTCACATAACATTTTGCTTCAATCTGCGACTTCTATATTTTTCGTTGTGTAATGCAAACTAGGCATTGGAACAATGAAATAGAGAAAGTAAAAAAAAAAAAAAAAGTCGCTTTGCCTTACTGCACCTTCCTCCTACCTCCTGCTGTTATTCCAAAGTGACTTGAGCGAGGATTCCATCAGTTCCCCTTTCGCCAAGGGAGTCCCAATTGCGAGGGCGCCTGCAGGAGACCTACAAGCAAATCTCGAACCAGAAGTGGAATTAGAGAAGCTAAGTGGGTTAACCAAGAACTGGAACTCTGTGTTTGTGTTTGGGTGCGCACGCACTTCCTCTCAGAAAGGGAGTCTGGAATGTCTCTGAGTAGCGTAGGTGTGTTTGTGTGTCCGTTTTGGCCTGAGATGTCAGTTACCCATCCGTTTGATGTTCTGCTGCCGTGATTGGGCTTTTAGTTGTTGCCTGAACGTTCTCGGGATTTGGGAGATATTTCGCGTTTTCCTTCAGTTAAATATTTTTTTACGTATGTTTTAATCGACGAGTTTTTAAGTAGAGTACGTTTTCTGCTATGTCTTTGTTTATACCATATTTTAAATCCTTTTTTCCCATGAACGTTGTTTATGATATTGAGGTTCCCTCAGCAAAATGCATTTCTGTTTCTCAGGGGTAGAAATGATCTAATGTCCGGACCGAAGCACTTGGTGGTGAAAGTAAGCGCACCAGAGTGCGACTGATACGTCTGTCGGCTCACGTTGATAGACCTCAGTCTATTGTTTTGTGAGGAATATTCGCCTGACCATCGCGAAAACGAGGCACGTACTCGTATGCCGGGATAATTAGACCACCGAAAAAGTAAAATATTTGACTCGCAAAACTAGAAAACGCGTCTGTGGCAAGTTCTGTGAAATAATTTGAAAAAGATAAATTGCACCTTTTTTTATTAGTTAATGAGGACATACATATTTCTATACAGGATCATAATTGACCTTTTGAGAAATTTCCAGTGCCTCAGTAAACTGTTTCAAATTTATTGATTATTTAAACAGAGAATAAAGACTATTCCTTATTATATTTTCACTCTGGTCTTCGTTTTTATAGCCTTAAAATGATTTAAAGGACTGCCACAAACTTAGAAGTGATATGAAGGACTAAATGCAATTATCATCACCTTGATTCCAACCATCATTTAAAATTATTAAATTTCAGTTTTCTGCATGTTTATATTTTCCACTGAATAACCATGCAAACCAGGAGTATTTCCCGAATTCCACTATACTTCAAAGGACAGCGTTAGACTTGGGATATTTCGCAAGGTTTTCATAATACGGCGCTAAACTACCACTTAGGAGACTGTGATACAGTGTTGGTGGTAACTTCTGAAGAGCAGTGTGGTACGTTCAGTAAACAGAATTTTTTTTATAATGCGCAAATTTTCCATTACAGTCTCTAGTTTTTCCTCTTTAGTTGCCATTATTCTTCTTTATTTTGATCTCTATTTATGTTTTCATCTGACAGTTCATTTCATTTATATCTTTCTTCCCTTGGATTTCTTCAGTTACCACATGTTTGTCCATCCCCATAGAATTTGACTATTCCTCTGCTTCTCATTCTCCATTAAATGTGACCATTCACTCTTTCAATTTTAGTTTTCTGTAAAAGAAAACTTTTGAGACGGCTTTGTCTGTCCGCCCTCAGATCTTAAAAACTACTGAGGCTAGAGGGCTGCAAATTGGTAAGTTGATCATCCACCCTCCAATCATCAAAATACCAAATTGCAGCCCTGTAGCCTCAATAGTTTTTTTTATTTTATTTAAGGTTAAAGTTAGCCGTGGCTGAAAGTTTCATGGGCCGCGGCTGAAATTTTCATGAGCCGTGGCTGGGAGTTCCAAACAGAAAACTCGATTGCGCCAAAGAAACTTCTGCGCATTTTTTACTTGTTCGTTTTATTGATCACTTCACCAACTCTTTCCTGTCTTCCACTACTACTTGTGTGGTTTAATTGTTAATATAATCTAACCTCTCTAAATTCGCCATTCTCCTGCAAGCCTTTTCGTCAACCGTTGTCGAATTCCTGCGCATCAGATACGATAAGCTATACTAAATCTGAGGGTGTCAGTCTTTCCAGAGAATATTAAATTAAAAGGCTCAAGCTGTTAAGCTTAAACAGAAGTCAAACATATTTTAATGTGACATCAGTCAAACCGTGATCCTCAACGTAAACTGGTTTCAGTTCTTAAACGATATATCGCACAGAATTTGGAGTTCGGAGTTTTCGTATACATCAAATCTGAGCCATCATTCGAAAATGAATCGTTTGTATATCCATATCAGGTCGTTCAAGTTGAGATGAAATCATTTTCTAATTCAATAATTTTTCTCTGAGTACTGTTTAGTACTT
This sequence comes from Macrobrachium rosenbergii, assembly GCF_040412425.1. Lineage (NCBI taxonomy): Eukaryota > Metazoa > Arthropoda > Malacostraca > Decapoda > Palaemonidae > Macrobrachium > Macrobrachium rosenbergii. Next base: position 18,559,898 of record NC_089747.1, read on the forward strand.
CTCTAATTGGAAATTGGTTCACACATGATTGTGTTATGTAGACAAGAAACTGTCAACAGAGCAAAACCGTTGGAGATCCTTTAACTGATCTGGTATGCTAGTCGAATTTTACGCAGTGTCTGATAAGACTCAAATAAGACATGGCACTGAATACCTTATATCCAAGATAATAGTGGACTTGGTGCTGTAGCCAGTAAATACCCCTACCATGGCCTACGTTCCTGACAAGATCTTATTGAAGCCAACACGTTTTGATTTTATTGTAGCTTTAACTGCTATAGTTTAAAGTTAGTAAAGTGCTTGTTGCTAATTGCGCAAAGCCTTTCCACAAAACCTTAAATTTCTGTTCTGCAGGTTACTGGAGTGGGGTTGGTAAAGTACTATTTGATCGAATAATGTATCTGTAACATTATTTCCAAAATCAGCATATCTCCCTGCAATGTTTTGAGTATCTGTCTTTATAGTGAGAGATTTTTCGTCCCGATACGGATTGGGTATAATATTGATTTGGGGACTTGATATCGTTGGTTATATCTTTTGAATTATCAGGCTTTTAATTATGAGGGTTCCAAGTCTCCCAAAATTTCCAAGTTTCTGACCCCGAGGGTTGCTTGTATTGCTCAAAACACATTTGAATAGCCTCTATATGTTAACTTGAAGGCTACTAAGCTGACTTACTCGGTGAATGTATTTGGCAGTTCATTGATCATTCAAATTTGGTACTGTAAAACCACCGAGAATTATTGGTTGGCGGATGCATCAACTTCAGCATTTAACATATTTTGCGTTACTTAGTAAGGATCCGACGACGATGATAATGAGTTCAGATATCAAACAACCCAGATTGTGTTTTGAAAAAGGAATTTGAGAGGCCTCAATAACCGATAAATTTAAAGAGGGTTTGTAATGACGTTTCTGCATTTTAATGCACGGTTACTCGAGCCTATCACAAAAAGGCAAAGCCTTGAAATACTCGTTTTTAACTCATTCATGTAAAATTAGTTTTCCTTCGAGCTACTACTTCATTGACAAGAATTGGAATGTATAGTAAAGGTGGTATTAAACTGTTTACCCGGGAAATTATGCTTTACCGGAATTACTTTGTTTATTCGACAATAGAGCTCTGAAATTGACAACACAAAAGGAGCATAATAAATAAAGATAATTTCCAAACAACACCGAAAAATAAATTTAACACTTCAGTCCAGCAAAACCACGGTATGAATTGTTTTGTAATTTATGTCAGTATACTCCAAGTTGACTTCATGTGCATGCGGAACTTTTCAGTTTCCAGTAATTTAATGATTATCATTTTAATGGTGTGAGAAAAATGGCGAAACCGGCATGATTTTATATTATAAGCATGGAGTTATTAGCCATTGCAAAGTGCCCTTTAGTTACAGTTTCTTGTGCTGATAATTTATTCATATTTATAGCACTGCATTTGTTTCTTGCACATTATTTGCTAACATCAGTATAGAAATGGAGTATTAACCGTACCATGAAATGCTAAGTTGATGACATTACCAGTATCTTTCTGTATTGTGGCTCTGTGTTGTGCAAATAGCGCTGTAAATATTGGAGGTTCGAAAAATATGAAGTACGGAAACTAATTAAATTCATGGATGATAGGTTAGGTTCAGTGAGCGCAATTTATTTTTCATTTCCTGGAAATGTACAGGTTTAATGACCTCTTTTTGAGTATCAGTCAGAATAGCCAACTATCTTTCAAAGTGATTCCACGTTAAAGCTTTTTATTATTCGCTGTAACCCATTTGTTGTCATACATTCTGTGACGCGAGGGGAGGGACTTTCAGTCTTTTTATTTACATGCATTCTGTCCTATTTAGTGGTGTAACCTTTTGTGTATTCATTCATTCTGTGCTGTGTAGTGACATTTAACATTTTTTATTCGTTCTGCGCCATTAACAGGCTGCAGTCTATTATTTTTTCATTTATTCTACACCAAAAAGTTAATTTGGGGATTTTTATTCATTCTGTCCCATAGAGACATTCAACTTTTTTTTTTATTTAGGTTCTGCCTTTCAGTAGTTCTTGATCCTTTGCGTTTTCATTACTTCTGTCACATAGTGACATTTAACTTCTGTGTTTTCATTCACTCCTCATCATAGGGTAAAATTTAATCTTCATGTCTTCGGTAATTCTGTTTCATGAAATGAAATTTTAGCCTCATTTCATTCTATTACTTCATTCTGTGACGTTTAACTGTCTCCATTCACTTTTTGTAATTTAGTGACATGCAATAATGAAATATTCATTCATTCTATATCGCATAGTGAGATATAACTCTCATGGTATAATATACTGCGTCACATGGAGCATTTAACCTTTATATTTTAATTTTTCTAAAGCATAAAGTGATATGTAACGAAGAAGTTCGTACTCACCATTTTTATTGGTAATCTATTCTCGTAATAATTAGCCGGATGTGTTTGTTAGGTAAACTTGAAGTGTATGTATTCATACTTTTTATATAATTATGTGATATCAACAGCGTTGTGTTAATTCCACTTCAAAAATTTTTAAAATATTCATCTGAGTTATTAATTCAAACATTTCATTAGCATTTTAATGATCTACTAAAGGGACAAAAATATGGACAGAGAATAATGTGCGCTATTAGTGCCAGATCCAGACCGTAGACTTCTGTAAGTTCATTCAGTTTTTCATTACAGGCTCTACAATGGCTGATTTCATCTTTATTGGACCCCGCAGGGGGGTAGTGCCGTCAGTGCACCTCACGGGGTGCACTGTAGGCATTACTAAAGGTTCTTTGCAGCGTCCCTTCGGTCCCTAGCTGCAACCCCTTTCATTCATTTTACTGTACCTCCATTCATATTATCTTTCCTCCATCTTGCTATCCACCCTCTCCTAACAATTATTTCGTGGTGCAACTGCGAGGTTTTCCTCCTGTTACACCTTTCAGGTTCCCTTTCCAGCGCTGAATGAACTCATAGGTCCCAGTGCTTGACCTTTGGCCTAAGTTCTATATTCCATTCCATTCTATTTTTATTGGAGACTACCTTCTCTTTCTTTTGAGTCTTTTAAAAACGTTGTTTTCCTTCTTCATTCCGCGACGTAGGATTTAAAAATTAAGGATATGGATGCAAAATAATGACTTAAGACTGTGCAAGACACCTGACTTAGGTAATATTTGGTGTTTGTAGATGAAGTTTCAGGGATAAATCCTTTTGCCGGGTGTCATTTAGTAAGCTTAAGAACTAAAACGGCATATTGCTTTAGTCTCCGTTTAAAATTCTAAGAAGTAACTAGGCATTTGTGGTTATCCCTTTTCTAAATCGGTTGCAAAATATAGATATAAGTATAGGAAAGTTTTGGAAAGCAAGTTATTCTTTTTCTGCAGTAATTCACCGGCATTTTTAGATTGCCGGGTCTTACAACCTTTTCATGCTAATGATAATTTAGGCGAAAGTTTAGCATATAGCTAACTTATTTATTTATTTTTTAATTAACATAACTTATTTGTTATTTTCTCTTTATGTTTCCTGTGTTACCCTGTGACAGTTTAGTTTGAGGAAGCTTATTTGCTAGTTAACTGTCTTTAAGGATTTATCTCCTTGTGGGGGGGGGGGGCGGCGGGGGCCGGGGTAGCGCCGTCATTTGCACCTCATGGGGTGCACTGTAGGCATTACTAAAAGTTCTTTGCAGCGTCCCTTCGGCCCCTAGCTGCAACCCCTTTCATTCCTTTTATTGCACCTCCATTCATATTATCTTGCTTCCATTCTCGCTATCCACCCTCTCCTAACAATTATTTCATATTACAACTGCGAGGTTTTCCTCCTGTTACACCATTCAAACCTTTTTACTGTCAGTTTCCATTTCAGCGCTGAATGACCTACCAGTGCTTGGCCTTTGGCCTAAACTCAATATTCCATTTCATTTAAGGATTTATCCAGATGTATGTATGGTCCGTTTCCGTAATAATAAAGATAACAGTGATGGCACAGGAAAGGATTAATATGCACTGGCCTGAAGGGTGGTACTTGACGGACTACATCTCATTTGGTCAACAAAGAAGTGGCGAAAATAATATTACCTAGACAAAAGAATCTAGGGCTCATTGATGCTATAGAAATGGGACTCCAGGAAGGAAGTGTAGGCAAGTCCATTAATTAGATGAATTACTTATGATTCAGTTCTGTTGAAAATGTCAAAGAAATTAATAACCATTAGAGATACGAGGGTACTATTCCATACGCTGACGGATAACGACTAAATAAAGGTTGAATAGAAGAGATTTCATAACATTCAAAATAAAACATTTAATTTTTTGGAGGCAGCTTTAGAGTTATGTGAGTCCGCTGAGAATAACCTGAAGCATTCCAGTCACTAATGATAATTTTGATAGGAGAGGAAGAAGTGAAGGGGGTAGGGTAACACAAAATGCTTTAAATATTCATAGATATACACATACATTTACACATATATAAATGTGTATACATATATTATATATATATATATATATATATATATATATATATATATATATATATATATAAATAAATACACACACACACACACACATATATATATATATATATATATATATACTATATATATATATATATATATATATATATATATATATATATATATATATATATATATATATATATATATATATATATATATATATATATATATATATATATATGTATAGTATGTGAATGCATAGAGAGGCGGAGGGAGAGAACCGGATAAAATAGGGCTGGAAGAATCCTCACATTTCCAAGAAGCTTATTTATTGTCAATATTTGAACAAATATCGAATACACATGCTTGCACTCGAGCTCTGATAGAGTACAAGGTGGAGGTCCTTGACAAAGTAAACAAAGGAGATATCATTACAAACAGAACGTGAGAATGGTATTTGGAATGCAATACAATGAAGTCGTGGATGCAACTTGCAAAGGCAAAAAACCCTCTTTACCCTTCGCCAACAGCAAGGGGTCGTTAAGATGATTAAATGAATAGGTCGGGGGAGATCCCTGTCTCTGCTGTGAGACGGGATTTTCACATTTTCGCTTTTTGCTTTTATTCTTAATTTTTTAAGAATTCATCTCGAGATTTAAATGGCCAGTTATTTTAATCTTTCTATAAATATTGAATTCCTTTAAAGGGTGTAACATTAAACTCTTCGCAGTGAAAGACGAATAGTCTCTCTCTCGCTCTCTCTCTCTCTCTCTCTCTCTCTCTCTCTCTTTTTAGTTCGTTATTTTATTTCGCTTACATGACAAGTTAAACGCAGCTATCCTTTCATTCTAGAAATCATAGAGTATGACTCTTCATCACAAGCCTTTTTTTATGAAGTCGAACAACTCTTGGGTTAAAGGTTGAATCATTCCTTGTTTACGAGATTTTGAATCATTTATGATCTCGTAATCCTTCCTGTCTCATGTATTTTCTTACGCTCTGTGTATATTTTAGTGCGATGATACAATTTCATGAAAGATATTTCTACTGTGCGCTTTTGTGCTATGATATTGTGTCATTAAGAGAAACACCGTTAGACACCAGAGCAGTACCTGCATTCTCTGAGGGACTTATACGTAATTTTTTTTTTCGAGTAAGGATTATTACAAAAAAACTATCCCGTCACGAAGTGTCAACAGATTTCAGTCCCATGCCAGCAGACGAAGTGAACATTCGTACCCTCTAAAATGAATGATAAATAAATAGTGGGGTTTCCTATGTTTTTTGCACGCAGAAAATGGATGCAGAAGTTAGTCGTCGAATAGGCCCAAAGATAACATCAGTTGCAGAGTATTTTTAACAGAATTCCAGATAAGCGGTCCTGTCATGTTTGTTTGTTAAAGAGACATGACAGAGATAGGGAAGAGCTATCGTTGTTTGGTAAACGGGCGCGTTGTCAGAAGAGGGAACCGATAACAGAGCTTCGCGACAGTTAATTTATAAAACCTGCGGTGCATTTTTCGATTTGAAAATTAATTCGCGATGAAAAAATGTTTTCCTTAATACAAGAGCTGGATTAACAATACACTCCAGAAGGCTTTTTATATATATATATATATATATATATATATATATATATATATATATATATATATATATATATATATATATATATATATATATATATATATTCCACTGCCCATGAAATTGATAACTGTCAGTAACGATATCTTATGACGCTGAAGAGCGTTATAAATCATAAAAATTGTAGTTTTCAAAATAGCAACAGTTTGAATAGTTTATTTTGTATAATTTAATGAATGAAAACTTTAAAAAAAGATTCAGCGCCGCTTCGTCATTGGAGTGTTTCTCATTTCAACCACTGGCATGCCGTTTTGTCTTCCCGAGAGAGAGAGAGAGAGAGAGAGAGAGAGAGAGAGAGAGAATTACGAGGAAAGGTGTGTATGTGTGTGTGTGCGTGTGTGTTTGGGAGAAAGAGAGAGAGAGAGAGAGAATGTTATATGAAAAGGTAATCAGGCGCCAATTCTCGGTTTAGTATATACCGTTGTGTCCAAAACTATCAATATTTCACAGCGAGAAGAGAATAAGATTTTTCTATGAGAATTTTTTGGGGGAAATGCTTGCCACGCACGCACGCACGCACACACACGTATTCCCTCTCCCTCCTCTCCAGCCCCCCTCCCCCCTCTCCCCTCGCTCCCTTCGTACACACGTTTCTTTTATTGGAATTAAAGATGAGTGACGGGTGGCCTAATAGGGACGCGAGGGCGGGGGTGGGAGGTAATTTTTGGTCTGGGGTGGGGGGAGAAGGTAAGAGAAAATTGGGGATCGGAATGGTTCATTTCTACAGTTGAGATTCGCCACATTTATTTTTTCCGCCTCTCTCTCTCTCTCTCTCTCTCTCTCTCTCTCTCTCTCTCTCTCTCTCTCTCTCTCTCTCTCTCTCTCATATTGGAAAGGAATACGTGAATGGGCGGAAAACGCCACCAACCCGTTATTAGTCTTGAATGGTCCGTAAAAGTGGAATGGGAACCATTCGTAATGAGTGGTTCCTTGGGAATTCTCAGAAATAGAAAAGGAGGAGCAGTCGGGGAATCCTTTTTTTTATTATCTTTTTTCCTCTTTCTCTCTCTCTCTCTCTCTCTCTCTCTCTCTCTCTCTCTCTCTCTCTCTCTCTCTCTCTCTTTTATTTCGTTGTTTGCATCCTCAGGAGTCCATCGATTAAACGTGGAAGATGTGGATGTATAATAGTGATGTTTCACTTGGTTTTAATACACTTTATTGAATTAGTAGGTTTTGGGGAATACTTATCAACATCATAATTTTGTGGAGTGAACATTTTGATATAAAAAAACATTAAAAAAGAGATTCCTAATGCAAAAAAAAAAGCAGTTACGTTCAAAAAAGATTTTGTCAGATAGTGTGGGTTCATCAAAAACATATTCTTATGCTTTTATTTCTCTTCATATGCAGGCTAAATTTACACACCTGATTCCCCAAGGTAAACAGTCATCAAACGAATTGGGAGTGTTGATTAAGCGATGCTAATCTCTTTAGCGTTGGAGTAACAGAGAATTAAGAATTAAAGCTAGAAAGCAAACCCTTATTTTACGAGCAAAGTTTAAACGTCCATAAATTAGTGACACACTGCAGGAGAACCCGGTTATTTCAAGAGCTCTAACAACACTCGTGGAAAGAACTTTACGGCCAAGATTATTATTACATCTGTTGCGCATAAAGGGTTGCAAAAGAGCAAAGATCGAAAGGGTTGCTAAGTCACACACGCACCTCTCTGTCTCTTGCACACACACACACACAAACACGTGCACGCATATATATATATATATATATATATATATATATATATATATATATATATATATATATATATATATATATATATATATATATATAATATATATATATATATATATATATATATATATATTAATATATATATATATATATATATATATATATATATATATATATATATATATATATATATATATATATATATACATACATATATATGTACATACATATATACATATAATGTACATATATTTATATGTACAGTATATGCATACACACATATATATGTATGTATGTCTGTATGTGTATATATATACACACATATGTATATATGTCTGAATTCACTGTTTGTTCTATTTTATTTTTCCTTTGTTATTTCTGCATTTATTTTTTTCGCTATGTGCTGCATTCCTTATTGTGGCCCTTGGGTTGACTGCCTTACTCTCTCTCTCTCTCTCTCTCCCTCTCATATATATATATATATATATATATATATATATATATATATATATATATATACACACACACACAGTAGAGCACACTTAAAGACATACACATAAATCATAAAATCACGCCACATATATCCCAGACCTGAAAGTGATTTTTATGTACTTTTGAGGTTTTTGCAGCACTCAACATCGAAAGAACTACTCAGGTAATGATACAAATGTTTACATTACCGTGTACTACCAAGAAAACTTTTGTTCAGAGAGAGAGAGAGAGAGAGAGAGAGAGAGAGAGAGAGAATGGAGCCGTTGCTACGTAAAATCTATTTTTCGTATTTGTAATTATTTTTACCTAACCAAAGGAATTGTTTCTTTTTTCTGTAACAGACTGCACAAAATGTTCAAACTGAAAAGAAGCGATGTGTCAATAAATAGATTGCATTGATTATGCCACAATCGAAACTAAGTGTGTAAAGAGGTAGAACCCTATCTTGTTCTGTCAATTGTGAGGTACTTCTATGAAATATTTCGAGACAACAGATGCCTCAGATGCAAACCAGAGGTAACTTGAAACGAAAATTAATGGCCTGTATTGCAAACGACCCCAGTCAGGAGAAACAAAGGCCTTTGTTGAGAAAGTTCTTGTTTTATGATATTTCCATGAAAGTGGAAAAGAATGAATACTTCACCACGCGGTAAAAGTTTGTGAATTGCTGCGTGTGATCATAGATGAGACATCGAGAGAGAGAGAGAGAGAGAGAGAGAGAGAGAGAGAGAGAGAGAGAGAGAGAGAGAGAGAGAGGTAGATGGGGGGTGGCTATAAAACATAATCAGATTTTACAGGTAGACCTGAGAAGGGAGCGAATTTATGGACGATGTAAAGCTTAGATTACAGCGTTGAATGTGTGGGAGTATACGATGCATTATCGCTTTATGGGAAGGGTAGCTAACATCTAAAAATTTTTCCTTGTGATAACAAGAGAGAACTCTGCAACCGTCCATACAAAAGAGAGGAAATTGTAAGAAAAACAATCAAAATAAGTTCCTGGTTCGATGGACAAATACGCGTAGGAAGCCAAGACCGCAGTAGGTCTCATTTTCCGCGAACGCTGCAAGCTTTTGTTTCAGTTGTAAATGGGTGACAAGGAATTAATGGCGGATTTACCATTGACCTGGTGTTTCACCATCTAAATATGAACGTTTTGCCATTCCATAGCACAGCACTAAGCGAAAGGATGGCGTGGGTAGAATAAGGGAAGTAATTTTGCAGACGCCAAGAATTTAGATTTAGTGAATAAATGAAGTAAAGGTGTAAAATCCCATTACGTTTTGCAGTGTCCAGTGAAGTATCAAATTCGGATCAGGAATGTTAAAGTTGAATTGCCCACCGATCTCCAGTGGAGAAAGTGGCCAGCCAGTCTACTGGCTCACAGGAAGGCATTTGTTGGTATAGCGGTCTTAGTATTAATGGAAGTTTTCGTGAACTGCAGCGTGTTCCTGGAATATAATTTTTCGTACTTCCAGTCTTTTAGCCATACTGTGTCCCCCCCTTTTTTTTTTTTTTTTTTATTAATAATATGGTTTGTTGTCGAGTCTCGCACATTTCAGTGGATTTGTTTTCTTCACCAATTATGACCGGCTGGCGTTGTCAGGATGTCCGTTTAAAGTTTACATCCCCTGAAGTTCTCTACTCCCACAAAACATCCTCTCACCGTGATTTACTTTCCTCTTTCCGACCTGTTGGATTTCATCTTCCCTCCTGCAATGGGGCCCGGGTCCCCTCACTCATTTTTAGGCTGGAAAATTCTTTAATATATTGAATTCCAAATGAAGTCGTTCTTTGTCTGAAAACACTGTCATCACATTGGCCATTCAAAATTCTGATTAGAGCCGCTATAGAAATTTGACTTTTTAATGATGATTTCATAATGAACCATTTGTGGAATGTGTTGAAGGCGTTAGGACTAGAAGCACGAGGGCCTGGTGAGTTGAACTTTTATTATTTTTAAAGGAGGAAGGCCTTGGAAATTAAGTTAGCGTATGTGTACCGGTAGATATATATTTGCTGTTTTATAATTGGAACTACATTACTCTGCCGTAATCCTCTTAGTTATTTGTATTTTTCCCGTTACATTCATCGGAATGTTCTCAAATAGCAATGCTGACTTTGTGCGTTTTGTCTCGCGGTCTCTGCCGGTTTCCAGACTTCGTGTATTTCAGAATTATGGGTTACTTTGTCAAATACCGTTGGAGATTAAAAATGATAAATAAGGACAGATGTATGGCTGTGGAGACTCAACACCAGGAGAACCAAAAAAGTTGTAAAATTTATTGTAGATAATGGAACTAAGGGTGATGAATCAAAATCGTAGATTCTTAATGCTCCGATATATTGAAGACAGACATACGGACAACAACATGGAAGCGGAAGGAAGCCTCGCTTGTCACTTCAGCGGCCACTCAACTGGAACTGCTTATGCATCGCACTTGGCGGGAAAGAATAATAGTCATGTTGCCACGATGCATAATCAGGCTAGTGGTCTTACAATAAGTATACAGTAATGGTTAAAGCATAGATGGACGATAATGATAAAGTAAACACAATTCTCCTGTAAGATAATAATAAAGTAAACATACATGCAATAGTAATGATATTTGATATCTATACATTTGTGAAAATTACTCGATCCCTACGAGTGTTATCATTAAGGGGTTGTAACATCGTGATGTAATCAGCTCTTTTAAAGGAGAGGTGAACAGTTTAGTGGCAGTCGGAGATGAAGTTACACGGTATGAAGTTGTTACAGGCACCGAAATCAGTAATGAATGTCAGCTTGAATTTTAACTCGTAAAAGTGTAAAATATTTGTTCCCCTTAAATTTGCAATGATAAGATTTTTGTTCCTGTTAAATTTGTACTATTTTCCGGGTGATGTAAGAAAAATGTTTATCTTTTCGGATCTGTTTAAAGAACGGATTTTGAGTGAGTTTCATACCGGTGAGTTAGCCTTTACTTAAAGATGTAATTTATATCTATTAAGAGTTTCAGTATCACTTCAGGTAATGAAATGATGTTGACACTAATCATCCCTTCAGCTCCTGAGTAAATGATGAGTCCCGGTGAGAAAAAAGACGTCTTATCCTTACACCCAGCATTATTCGATATAAATGTGTGTGTGTGTGTGTGTGTGAGAGAGAGAGAGAGAGAGAGAGAGAGAGAGAGAGGTTGAATGGAAAGTGACTGGCCGTTACTTTTTAAAAGTATAACTAATCCTCATATGAAAATGCCAATTAGAGATATAAACTTCGTACATATATCGGCCGATAGTGTACGTTCCCCTCAAAATGGTGGATTCAGATCTCATTAAAATCCCAAGTGGAACCGCACGGAAATCCACGCATGGGAACCGGCAAATGCCACGCATAAAGCCCACCATTACTCGCGAAAGGGAAGAACAGTTGTTTCGTAAAATATCCCTTGTAATCGAGAGGGAGTGTGTTTTGTGGGCAGATGGAGAATTTACGATACATCCGCGATAATACAAAACGAAGTGAATATTAGCGGCGATCATCACGGGAGCTTAGGTGAGCTTACGCTTGCTAATTTGTGTAATACCGTTCTCTATGGAGGAGCAATTCGCCCCTGCAGCCGGGTAAAGCGCTCGTGCAAGCTGTGATGAATAGTAATGAGCAGTCCTAGTGATCTGGTCGTTAGGTCGCAGTTTGCGTTAATTGCAGCAAAATTTTGTTTTGCTAAAATTGTCCGCGTTTGGTGTATTGCCGTCCGATTTGAAGTCGTTATTTTACTCCTGGAACAGAATCAAAGGCAGTCGTGTGATCAGTGACCACATCTTTCGTTCCTTTCTCCTGCCACGCCTTAATGAGGTTTATTTGTCTTTTGCATAGGTACTGTTTCAGCCACTGTCCCCGTTTAACGCAAGGGGAGGGTCCTCTCCCTATCAGGTTGACTTATGACATCTGTCAGGCCAAATCTTCCTACATTACCTTGGTGGAAATCAGCAGTCATTGGATTTCACGGTTAAGTGACGGGTTCTCTCCATCTACTGCCAAGCTTTGGAACTCTCTTAATCTGTGTGTTTTTCTTTACTTAAATTATATCCTTTAACAGACAGCTTTAACGCTTTCTTCCGGGCAGCCTCATGTTTCTTGCTTTCTCTTGTTAGCTTCGAGCCTTGAATAAAAAAAGCATTAGGTTACCTGTCCTATAGCTCTGTACTTAAGAGATTATGTTACATTCTCTCTTAGAAATTTTATATATGTGTGCATGTACTTACGTATTAGTATGTAGCATTTGCTGTCACCAACTAACTCCGTATGATAAGTAAACATTAAGCCACGCTACACTAGTCATTCTCGCGTTACTCCATTCATCTATCGATAAGCATACTTTGGTACACTTTTTGTGTAAATTAGTCGTACGTTAACACATACATTAAACGTACACTTTCAAATGCTTGCAAAGTTTTAAAACTGGTTTTGCTAAGTTAAAAAGTTGAGTATGCCTTAGTTTTACCAGACCACTGAGCTGATTAACAGATCTCCTAGGGCTGGCCCGAAGGATTAGACTTATTTAACGTGGCTAAGAACCAATTGGTTACTTAGCAATGGGACCTACAGCTTATTGTGGAATCCGAACCACATTATAACGAGAAATGAATTTCTATCACCAGAAATAAATTCCTCTAACTTTTCATTAGCCGGCCGGAGAGTCGAACTCGGGCCTATGTAAGCACATATATATATTTTATAATATATATATGTATACATATACATTATGATATGTATATTATATTTATAATTATATATATGTATATGTATATATATGCACTAGTTTTTCGACATTAAGCTGCTTCCCTATCCAGCGTGGCCAGTCGTTAAGCGAGGTCAGTTGGAGCGAACTCGTTTTGAGCGATGCATTAAGAGGACAGATGAAGCGGTATAAAAGTAATTTATGAGTGAAACAATAAAAATATTGCAGTTTACGAGAACAATGATTTATTTGGAACCTTTATTGTACATTTGAAATAGAGAAGTACTTGTTAAGTAAAAAAACAGTTTAAAAATCTAGCTGATTATGGGAGGCCACAGTTTTATTTTATAGGCAATCTCATGAGAAAACAAGTAAAAAATGCGCCGAAGTTTCTTCGACACAATCAGGTTTTCTGTACAGCGTATAATGCTGCATGAAACTTTCAGCCGCGGCCCATGAAACTCAGACAGGATCCGGTGGTGGCCTCAGCCACGGCCCATGAAATTCAGCCACGTTCCGGTGGTGGCCTGCGTTGTTGGTACCTAGGCCTATATCGGTGCCAGAAGTACGATTATGGCTAACTTCAACCTTAAATAAAAGAAAAACTACTGAGGCTAGAGGGTTGCAATTTGGTATGTTTCATGATTGGAGGGTGAATGAACAAATACCTACAGTATTTGCAGCCCTCTAGCTTCGATTATTTTTAAGATGTGGGGGCGGACAGAAAAAGCGCGGACGGACAGACAAAACGGTCACAACAGTTTTCTTTTACAGGAAACTAGAAAAGTTTATTGTTTAAAGATTATTTATTAATAGCTTTAGTAAAATGGCGTTTTGGTTTTCAAAATACCGACTAATTATGAAAAGGTCATAGTTTTATATAGTACGCAATGGCTCTGAGATAGTTAGACTCCTGTTTTCATAATTTTTCTTGTAATCCTACCCTCTAGATCTGAGGTAGTCAGTAGGACTTCGATTTTCTCAATTCTTGTAATCCTACTCTCCAGATATATATAATTTCTCCTTTTGATGAGGCTCACCTGCTTTGTCCTTTCTATGTATACTGTATATCCATTTAATGTTGCCTTATCTTGGCTACATTTTGACAAAAAAAAATTTCGTGGTGGCTTATAATTAAATGTAAATAAAAAGCTGCAACCACGCGATGTGATTACTTGCTACAAACTGCGTTTCAGACAACGTGAAGATTAACGCTCATAACGACCATCACTCAATTAGTGTCGCCCTAAACGGCCGAATCCAGGTAAAAAACTCACCGTAATTTAAGGTGGCCGGTAATAAAGTCACAGGAAAAAGTAACCTAATCTAACCTAACCTCACCTAACTTAACCCAACATAACCTAACCTAACCCAACCTATAACCTAACCTAACCTAACCCAACCCAACCCAACCCAACATAACCCAGCCTAACCTAACCCAACCCATAACCTAACCTAACCTAACCTACAACCTAACCAAACCTAACCCAACCTAATCTATAACCAAACCTAACCTAACTTAACTTATAGCCTAACCAAACCTAACCCAACTTATAACCTAACCTAACCTAACCTCTAACCCAACCTAACCTATAACCTAACCTAACCTAACCCAACCCAACCTATAAACTAATCTAACCTAACCTAACCTGCTGATTACCAGCCCCATAGATTAATGTGACTCCTTTTCCTGTGACTTTATTACTGGCCACCAAATGGCCTTCGCTAAGTAATTATCGTTCAAAACGACTGCGGTCACCAATGTACAACCAGTAACGGAGTACAAACAACGGTCACAGTCATATACTCCAATCGGTGACTCTTTTAAGAAACTTTTGTGCAGAAAACTTCCACAACATTAGTTGTTTCATATGATTACACAGACGACTCATTAGAATCGAGTCAAACTCCGACACTCACACTTCATTCGCTGGTTATTATCGCCTTTTACTTTCAATTCTCCTTTCATGTCATCTGTCCTGTTCATTCAAGATCATTCTTTCCTTGCTTTGACAAGCTGCAATAGCATCTCCGACCAGGTGCTTGTTTTCAAGAGGAAATGAAAGATACACGGCAGGAAGATCTTTCAGTAACTTCCAACGTCCGCAAACTTGAGATCTTTTTACCCACGAAGTTATAACAACTGGCAACAGTGATATTAATATTTATCACTGATAAATCAGTAACGCGTAGGGGCTGGTAACGGCCTCATCATATTCAGCATAATTTTTTTTTTGGAAACATTTTTTTTTTAATCTTTTATTTAAAATGTTCAATGCACGATATACATCAGTCTCCATTTACAATATTACAATAATTACATGAATTCTCCTGTAACAATGTTTCTCATATTCTCAATACATCACTTGAAGCTAATCTTAAATAAAAGTTTTTTTTTTCTTTTTGATTTTACAAATGTTCATCATACAGCATTTACCTTATATTTAATACTAATTTTCTTTAATTTGGAACCATACACAACACTTACTCATTAACATTTAAAATAATTTTATATAATATGCACCTTAGGAAATAGATTCTTCATTTTTACCCTAAAATTCTCCTTTAACAGGTTTTTGCGAAGATTGCATTTATGCTTTAGAATGCTAAATAAAAGGTTACTACTTAAACTCTGTCTTTTCCCATTCCGTACTGTTAATAGAAATAAGTAACGTTTGCAGCAAACCTCTATACTCTCGACTTATCGCAACAGCCGTTCGGCTTTGTATAGTGTTAAGCAGCATTAGTGTGTATAATCTCGAATAGGCCTATTGTTGGAAAATGAAAGTTGTCCATGTTTATTTCGTGTATTATTTTACGAAACGTTCTTTTCTAATTATGTTTATTGACGTCGACTACAAAGAACGGGAGATTAAAATGGGAAGGCCCAGGGTACGAGATAAAAGGTTGGAAAGTGAATTGTAAGAGAGAGAGGAAAAAAAAAAAACCCTTCCTCACTCCCTTTCGAACAACATACTCTCCTCCATCCCCACTTCCTCCGATCGTCACCATCTCCTTCCCCCTGCCCTCCTACTTCTCTCTCCCTTTTGAATAGACACTATTGCCAAAAGGGTGTACAGAGGGATATTTTTTTTTACCCGATACGAAATCTAGATTATTAAACTTTTGAAAAGCAAAAACAAAAGGCGCTGGAAAGAGAAAGGTCACAGAGGCGTCAATTTTAATCAGTGTAAAAGCTCTTCCCGTTTTCATACAACAAGAGATCCGAATGTGTTTGTAGATACATAAACTGTGAGTATCAGTCTCATTCCTACCCTCCCCACACCCACCCACCACCCTCTCTCTCTCTCTCTCTCTCTCTCTCTCTCTCTCTCTCTCTGTGTGTGTTTCATGCGTTGGGGTATTTACCAGTTCTTGCTTCTGCCTCACTTTTCCAATATTTATCGACTCGCTCCTTCCACTTTTCCCCAACTCAGCTTTGTTCTTGTTCTTTCTGATTATGTGATATTTTTGGTTTTCATTCCAGTCATACCATCTGCTTTCTTACCTTCCCCATTCTCTTCCCCAATTACGAGGGCAAAGCGGAGAAACCTCTAGAGCATCGTCTAAGAAGAATTAAGTTTCCCGTCACGAAGTAATCTCGTTCATTTCATATTGCGCCTTCTTGTATGGCGCCTTCGCTCCTCCCTCTCGTTCGCGCTTGCGGCTTCTCCCTTTCTCTCCTTGCCCTCTCCCTCCCTCCCTCTTCCATCATCTTCAATCATTCTCCTTTAATCTCCCTCTCTTGCCTCTCTCCATCCTTCATCTTTTACCGCAACCCGCATTCCCTCGAGATCCCCCCCGTCCCCACCTCTTCGTCTGCCGTCATGCTTTCGACTTACTAATTTCCTCTCGATCTGTTGTTTGGGGGAAGAGGGAGTCAGGTTGGGTTTTCGTATGCATAGGCGCTGGAACAGATATTTTCGTGTATTTCTTTTGGCAGCATTCATTGCGTGCTAATGCGCCTTCTGTTTTAACAGATACCGGGAAATGTTTTGCGAAGCTTTTTCATTTTTCTATCTCGCTGCGCTCAAGTAAGAAGCCATCCTTAGTTGGGTAACTTAATTCTTTTTCGTTGATTACCTGAGCTTCACTTTAACGCGAAAGTGTAACATAAGACAGCCCACCATGCCGAGAGAAATGAGGAGGTTGTTATTTTTGTTTTACTGAAATAGAACAAATTTTCATATGCAATAAGCAGGAGGCCAGTAACCACTGAAGCAAAATTCCACAGAATATAAAGCAATGGGGAGGTTGTTAATTTTTTTTTTTTACTGAAATAGAGCAAATTTTCATATGCAATAAGCAGGAGGCCAATAACTACTGAAGCAAAATTCCACAGAATATAAAGCAATGAGGAGGTTGTTAATTTTTTTTTTTACTGAAATAGAGCGAATTTTCATATGCAATAAGCAGGAGGCCAATAACTACTGAAGCAAAATTCCACAGAATAGAAAGCAATGAGGAGGTTGTTAATTTTTTTTTTTACTGAAATAGAGCAAATTTTCATATGCAATAAGCAGGAGGCCAATAACTACTGAAACAAAATTCCACAGAATAGAAAGTAATGAGTAGGTTGTTAATTTTTTTTTTTTTACTGAAATAGAGCAAATTTTCATATGCAATAAGCAGGAGGCCAATAACTACTGAAGCAAAATTCCACAGAATATAAAGCAATGAGGAGGTTGTTAATTTTTTTTTACTGAAATAGAGCAAATTTTCATATGCAATAAGCAGGAGGCCAGTAACTACTGAAGCAAAATTCCACAGAATAGAAAGCAATGAGGAGGTTGTTATTTTTTTTTTACTGAAATAGAGCAAATTTTCATATGCAAAAAGCAGGAGGCCAATAACTACTGAAGGAAAATTCCACAGAATATAAAGCAATGAGGAGGTTGTTAATTTTTTTTTTTACTGCAGTAGAGCAAATTTTCATATGCAATAAGCAGGAGGCCAATAACTACTGAAGCAAAATTCCACAGAATATAAAGCAATGAGGTGGTTGTTAATTTTTTTTTTTACTGAAACAGAGCAAATTTTCATATGCAATAAGCAGGAGGCCAATAACTACTGAAGCAAAATTCCACAGAATAGAAAGCAATGAGGAGGTTGTTAATTTTTTTTTTACTGAAATAGAGCAAATTTTCATATGCAATAAGCAGGAGGCCAATAACTACTGAAGCAAAATTCCACAGAATATAAAGCAATGAGGAGGTTGTTAATTTTTTTTTTACTGAAATAGAGCAAATTTTCATATGCAATAAGCAGGAGGCCAATAACTACTGAAGCAAAAATTCCACAGAATATAAAGCAATGAGGAGGTTGTTAATTTTTTTACTGAAATAGAGCAAATTTTCATATGCAATAAGCAGGAGGCCAATAACTACTGAAGCAAATTCCACAGAATATAAAGCAATGAGAGGTTGTTAATTTTTTTACTGAAATAGAGCAAATTTTCATATGCAATAAAGCAGGAGGCCAATAACTACTGAAGCAAAATTCCACAGAATAGAAAGTAATGAGGAGGTTGTTAATTTTTTTTTTACTGAAATAGAGCAAATTTTCATATGCAATAAGCAGGAGGCCAATAACTACTGAAGCAAAATTCCACAGAATATTAAGCAATGAGGAGGTTGTAAATTTTTTTTTTATTGAAATAGAGCAAATTTTCATATGCAATAAGCAGGAGGCCAATAACTACTGAAGCAAAATTCCACAGAATAGAAAACAATGAGGAGGTTGTTAATTTTTTTTTTACTGAAATAGAGCAAATTTTCATATGCAATAAGTAGGAGGCCAATAACTACTGAAGAAAAATTCCACAGAATAGAAAGCAATGAGGAGGTTGTTAATTTTTTTTTTTACTGAAATAGAGCAAATTTTCATATGCAATAAGCAGGAGGCCAATAACTACTGAAGCAAAATTCCACAGAATAGAAAGCAATGAGGCTGTTAATTTTTTTTTTTTGCTGAAATAGAGCAAATTTTCATATGCAATAAGCAGGAGGCCAATAACTACCGAAGCAAAATTCCACAGAATAGAAAGCCATATTGTAAAAAGGATGGAAAAGACAATAACAGTTAATGACAGATCAACAAATCGATGATTATTTAGATGCATAAGGAGCTAAGGTAGAAGGGCATAGAATGTATGAGGAGTACTGCAGCCTCTCAAACTTATGAACATCAACATTAACAATTAGCAGGGCCGGAAAACTTGCTCCATATTTGAATATCAGAGCAAGGACCTCTGGTACCGGGTAGTGTGACAAATCCGGTACTTCAACAGAACAGTACCGTGGCCACGATAGCACGCCTGATAGTTCCTGACGCGTAGCACTCAAGCTATTAGTGAGTGTTCTCGGTTGGAATAGAGTTTACGGGAGATGACCAAACAAGATATCTTCCGACGATGTTCTAAGTCGTAATTACCTTTATTAAAAAAAAAAAGACGCTACTCCGAACGAACGATCTTGCCAAAGTGATAAAGATCCCGGGACATCAGTCATAAGTTAGGTATACCTTAGTTTTACCAGACCACTGAGCTGATTAACAGCTCTCCTAGGGCTGACCCGAAGGATTAGACTTATTTTACGTGGCTAAGAACCAATTGGTTACTTAGCAACGGGACCTACAGCTTATTGTGGAATCCGAACCACATTATAGCGAGAAATGAATTTTATCACCAGAAATAAATTCCTCTAACTCTTCATCAGCCGGCCAGGGAATCGAACTCCGGCCCAGCGAGTTTCAGTCCGCAGCTCTACCGTCTCACCCAACGAAGAGCTGACATCAGTCATAGGAGCAGTATTCATGGATAGGTATAGTAAAAGATGTAAAGCACGTATCATTAATACCACCATCTTAATAGATAAAAAGAAAAGGTACAAGGAATAATGGATTGTTTTGTGGCATCGTTATAGATGCCTTTGAGGTGCAGTAAAAAAAAAAAAAAGTCGTTTAGTTGTAGGTGAAGTCATGCATCAGATATTCAGAATCACCAAGTACAGCTTTACCTAAGTAAAACCAGCAATGAAATGATTGCACTTCCTGAGATCACGTAATCAATGAAGACTTGTTTTGCTTGAGGTTATACTCGTACGTCGCCTCAGTGGCTGCTCTAGTAACTGATCCGCTCTAGGCCTTTCTTAATTCTAGCTGCAACTACCTTTATCTTTTCTTTTTGGGGGGTTAAATTCATACAACAGAAAGTTACATCATCCGCATACTCGCTAATCGTGTTTAATTGACAGGAAATCGTGTCACTGGTAAAATCTAAATGCAACAAAGATCCGAGGAGAAAACCCTTTGGAACTCGGAAGATAGGTCATGGTTCAGGAAAAACAGCGTCAGAAATAATTACGTTGCTGGTAGCTTAAAAAAGGTGACATGAGATGAAGCATGCAAAATCCAATTGCTGGATAGGGAAGTTTATGTAGATCTTTATGGTTAACTAAATTAAAGACAGCACTAAAACTATTTTGAATAAATCCCCACTCAAACCTATAAATATCGTAGTTAACAAGTACCTGGAAATAGACAAAGCAAAGTAAAATACAATAGAGGTCAAATTCATTTCCTCCCTTTTTGTATAAACAAAGATGGATGGCCTTTTTAACTTTTTTGTTAATTACTGTATTACGATGGAACATCATAGCATACTTCTCATTTGGTTGTTGCATTGAAAATTGGCCTCTCAGTTGCATTTTGGTCATATTACCGTAGGTCTTCTCGTCTGTAATTTATTCTATGCCATTCATTCCTATAGACTGGACGAATTCAGTCCAAAAGATATAACTTTTCTTTTGATTAATGTAGTCCGAAGAATATCACTGACGCTTTTTGTGATTTCCTAAGAAAAGTAATAGCAGTGGTCAATAATAAATTTGATGTCGACCTCTGAGTCTTGCCAGTGATTTGCAATTCCTTTATCTGTTCCATATTCTCCTGCTTACAAATAATTGCAGCTTAAATTATCAGTTTGTTGATGATGTTCTGTGTCGTAACGTTTATCATTGCTCGTCTGTTCTTTAAATGACATAATGGAAAATTCGTCCATCTACTATCGTTTCCAGAGGCCGTGTAATAGTGTTTTTCCCAAATATCTAACAAACCGGCTTATGAATTTCCATGAAACTACAGCAATGAATGTTTCAAACAGTGGCCTAATTTTTGGTGGTACAATGAATTGACAGATGTGCTTAATTAAGCCGTTTACTCTTAGAAAAAAGAGGAACTTCTTCCCCTCCTTCAGAGCGTTTCAGAAGAAGTGGTACTTAATCACGTAACTGTGACGCAGAGGTTCCCAACCCACTCTTCGGTGTTTAAACCTATGGCTATCCTAGTACTCCCCCTTCTTCTTGCCTTCTTTTCCTTCATTCCCATTGTTATTAGGCTACCGAGTAAATCCTGTTAGGAAAGACTGTGTACTGCACATATAAAATGAGCCGGAAGAGCAATAAAATGTTTTATGGTGGTAGATAATGATTAGATGGTTAACACAAATTATCGAACATAGTAGAAGAGGTTTAAAACAGGGGTGTGGAATCACACTGAGAGATATTCTACTCGGACTCCTACAAATTTTACATTTGCGACTAAAAAAAAAATAAAATAAAATAAAATAAAATAAAAACATTAGTAGAAATAGAAAATTTTTTTCCTTGAGAGAGTTTTATATTTGGAATGATGTTATTGGGGCAAGACTGGAGCAGGATTCAGAAATAATTTCACCGACTTCGACTTCTACCTCAGAGCCCTTTTAGTACATCCAAGGTAATCATCGGCAGCAGTTGTAGTAGTAGCTCTGAACTATTTCATATAGATTCGACTTTAGTCATGGCAAATATGTCGCTTTGTCCTCGCCATTGCAAAACTACAATTGCGCTGAAACGCTTCACCATCTACAACAGAGACAAAGAAAGAAACCGCCTGAAAATTAGTATAAATCGGTAAGAAAAGTATGACTTTAATAAGTACATGATATATTGCAATATACTGTTAGCCATATATATATATATATATATATATATATATATATATATATATATATATATATATATATATATATATATATATATATATAGGGTTTATATATATATATATATATATATATATATATATATATATATATATATATACTCATATATATATATATATATATATATATATATATATATATATATATATATATATATATATATATATATATATATATATATATATATATATATATATTTTGTTTATTTAAATGTATTTATTTTTTTTTTTTTCCTACAGGCCATGTGAAAGAGTTGCTGATGCTATGGGGATGACTCGAACGCTGTCCGAGTGTTGGTGAGCCGTGGAAAGAATCCTCATCCACCTGAAACACCACCTGCATCATCAAATACGTCGCCTCTGGTCTTTGACAACTTCACCGTTGGTTCCATTAGGAGACATGTGCACAGCATGTTTGCTGCTAAGCGATTTTTCACTATTGCCACTTTAGCGGAAGAACTTAAAATGCTAAATATCATTCCTGAAGAAACATCTGAGAAGGCAGTATGGCGAATCCTCCATAACATGGGTTTCAGTACAAAACATCCCAGCGGAAAATGTACCTGGAAAGAAACTTTGGACGTCGTTTGCCGCCGAGTTGATGCTCTACGATCCCTCCAGCAACATCGTGATGAAGGAAGAGAAGTAGTGTATGTCGATGAGACGTGGTTTACGACGAGAATGCAACATAGCAGGGAGTGGGTGGACACCTCTCAATCTGTCACCAGTGCCACCTACAGCCGGCAGGTGCCACCAGGAGAAGGAGAGGTTTGTGGTGGTAGCAGGTGGTACAGCTAAAGGTTTTGTAGAAAATTCATTTTATGCTTCCCTGCGAAAAATAAACCGGCAACTACCATGGAGAAATGAATTCAGAGATATTTATTCGGTGGCTAACATCACAGCTCCTGCCGTCGCTTGAGGATCCTTCGGTGCTGGTGCTAGACAACGCCCCATACCATAGCCAATTGACAGGAGATAGCCGATGCCCAACAACAGCTACAAAAAAGGAGAATTTGGTTAACTGGCTCAGGTTTCGAAAAATACAGTATCCAGCTCACGCAACACGCCCTGAGCTTCTAAAGATATGCAGGGGCAACCGGCCGAAACCAGTTTACATTGTGGATAATATAATCCGTGAATGGGACCATGAAGTGGTTCGCTTGCCCCCTGCCCATCCTGAGCTCAACGCCATCGAGCAGGTGTGGGGCTGTATGAAACGACAGGTGCGCTCCTCGTTGCAGCGGTTTACCCGTGCTGATCTCTTTGCCAGGCTTGAAGAGGCCAGGCTTGCTGTAACAGGGGAGACGTGGGCTGGCGCTGTCAGGAGATCAAGATATTTTGAAGATGATTACTGGCTTTCAGATAATATTCAAGACAGTATAGATCCGATCATCATCAACATTGATAGTGACGAGGAAAACGATTTTTTCCTTGAGAGTGATGATGAGTAAAATGTATGTGTCCATTTCTTGTTTTTTTTTTTTCATCCCTCATATATCTATGCTTTCCAGCAATTGGTGATAACATTATTTTGGAAAAGCAAAGCTAATGAATACTTTGATACGAGTATATCAGCTTGGCATGTAGACAATGTCAATGGATTTCTCAAAGTAAGGTTGATTGGTTCATTAATTAAAGTCTGGTATAATTCCAGTGACAAAGTCAAAATGATATTTGTCACATACCTTTTAAGTAACAAAAAATAGGTACTGGTACTTATAACGTAAATAAATATATAAAACTATAGGTTGAAATATAATAAATCTTATGTATGTATGAACACACACACACACATATATTATATATATATATATATATATATATATATATATATATATATATATATATATATATATATATATATATATATATATATATATATATATATATATATGATTTCAAAATTTATCAAATGGCCGATGTCAATGCCCTTATATGAAACATCTTTTAGAAGTCTACCTTCTAAGGAATTCAAGCTACTCTCTCTGGTGAAATTGATATGATAAATTATATCAAACAATGCTCTCTGTCATTTTCTTCCTGGCAATTGATGTATCGAGTAACCTGTGTTGTATGGAAGAATGAGTCCTACGGCTTAACCTAAAGAAAACTATATTTCTATTGCTTTACCAACACTCGCTTGAAGTGCGAAGTGTGGGGTTAGCATGGCTTCTTTCGTCTCTTGTCATGTCTCATTCTTGATCTTCAATGTAAGTGAGTGGGTAAGATATAAAAGGTTGGTCTTGTGTTTAGGTAAAGTCTAAAGTCACGAATCACATTACCAGGTATGCTGAACTTTTACTGACAAAGAATTTCGTATTGCTTGGGGTAGGTCATATGACAATTATCTATGGAGTTAAACAGCGTTTAACAATTCGGGGGATGGGAGGTACAAGGGAAGAAACGTTATACCAACGTCACTGAGGGACGTCATCACTTTTGCGAATGTGTGGGTGGCTAAGACTGGCTTTAGCCTCATTTTCTTAAGTAAAAAAGTTAATAAAACGCAATTGGCAATGCAGAGTATTTCCCAAAATTAAGCCATTGTATGAAGCGCTCCCTGCTTTGATATCATGGAAATCCATCAGTTATTTTAGGAGTTATTTAAAACAAACACTATTACACGGCCTCTGGAAACGTTAGTAGTTTTGCTTCTTCATTGTATTCAGCGCCCTTAAGCCGTATGTAGGTCATTGTTTTAATTTGCTTTGTTCATCAACATCCTATCCTCATTTACTTCAATCAAAGGAGCGTTTTTCCCCTTCTGAAATTTATAGACAAGCCCTTCCCTTCGTCCCCAGTAGCATTTTGTGCTTTTTCGTTTTAATCTTATAGGCATTTAAAACGAAAGTTAATAGCAAATGAAATAAAATTTAAATACATAATGAACACATTTCACTCTGTCCGTTTTGGGCTTGCCATTGACATGAAACTACATATGAGTTTAATCTCTCT
Organism: Macrobrachium rosenbergii; assembly: GCF_040412425.1. Classification (NCBI taxonomy): domain Eukaryota; kingdom Metazoa; phylum Arthropoda; class Malacostraca; order Decapoda; family Palaemonidae; genus Macrobrachium; species Macrobrachium rosenbergii. Next base: position 18,584,899 of record NC_089747.1, read on the forward strand.
CTCTCTCTTTCTCTCTCTCTCTCTCTCTCTCTCTCTCTCTCTCTCTGAATTTAGTTAACATTTTTATATCTTCGCTTTGTTCTTTAATCCTGTAGCACTGGCTTTGCACCCATCGTTAACACTTCTGGTTGAAAGCGGCATATTTATTCCAAAAGAAAATGGAACGTTGGTATTCATTTGCACATGTTCCCTTTTTAACTTGATAGATACGGAAGTTGAACAAATTGGTAACCTGATACAATAATGTGTGCATGGTCTTGCAGCCTCATGCCCTAGAACTTTAAAAAGTAACTTGGGTATCCAGTAGTAGATGTTCTTTGTGCTTCATATTCTGGAACTTAAAAGGCAGTAATGATTGTGAATTCTTAAATTAAAAAGTAATCTTTTTAGGGGAGTAAAAATATTTTGTAAATTAAGTAACGTTAATTCCAAAACCTACATAACATTTTATGCCGAAACTTATAAGAACAATACCTTTTAGTTTTCAAGCGCAAAGGTCCCAACTTCATAACTGAAAACTTGAAGAAACTGAAATATTTTTCTAATTCAAAAACACTTTTTTTGCTTCTTGGAAAATAAGCGGTTAAAAAAAAAAAAAAACTTAGTATTTCAGTGTTTTGTATTATAAAATGAAAAACTGTATGTTTTATGATTCTTAAAATCATAAGGTAAATAAGGGGTTGATTAATTTAGTCGTCACATCAGTATTAACCTGATGAATTTACGAATCTCGTTTACCTTGATTACAAGAAAAAATGGACGGCCGAGGTTTGTAAGGATATTAGCCCGGTAATAATTTGAAACCCCAAAGAAATTAACAACGCTTATTCTGTAACGTTTATGTATTTAACCCTTGTAGTTACCATTCAAGGAATACGAGACGCTGAATAACGTCAGGGTTATTGGCTGGTCCGCTGATATAGTGGTTAGTGTCGTGGCATGCCACTCAGATGTCGCGGGTTCGCGTCTCCCCCAGGGCGATGAAAAATCACTGGCTCTGTATCATGATCAGTGTGAGGTCTGCTTTGGGAGGTTGAAACCAACATTCATTGGAAGCCTGAAGTTCAAGTCAATGGCGCCCGTGTGCTAGTTCCATGTAAATAGGTTTCATTTACTGATTAATAATATTATGTAACTTGGTTTTCCAAATTGTAAGGTAGTACTCATCCTCAAGTTAGTTTGCAACTTTAATATCTTGAGTGTAGCGTAAATGATGGTTTCTGCGTTCCAAGTATAAGACTTTTCTACTTTTCGTGAAAATTGTAAAGAAAATGTCAGCTTTAGGAAGTTTTGTTTAACCTTTAGTAAAAAAAAACAGGCAGAGAGGGAAGGATTTTAAACCTTTAAGGTGAAAACTTCTGTTAGATTTTTTCCTTACAATCGGGAGATTTGTTAAGCAAATTAAAATGCTACAATTTTCATTCATTAAACGAATCTTAAAGATTCTCTTTCATCGCCTAAAGGAAAGATTATTTTATTTATAGAGGTAAAAGCGCCTGATTTTGCCCAATGACTGCAAAGCTTGAGTTTTAAAGAAATCGGGTATTTTATCTAATAATGGGAGAGGGTAAATTATTAGTCAAAAGAGGCCTGCAGTTTTTACTCATTAATGAAAGGCCACAGTTTTCATTCTTAAGAAAATAGCAAATTTCATCAGTATAAAAATCAATTGTCATTTATTTATATACTTGTGAGAATTTTATTTATAGTACAAAAGACCATCAGCCATGACTGATACTGAAAAACAACTGTAATCTAATAAATAGAAAAACGGGAATATTACTCGCTAAGAAAAAATAGATTTTTTTTTTTACATAAAAGTGCGTATTATTTCTCATAATTCTGCCCAATAAATATTTTTAGCGTTATTCTAACATCTTCCATATTTTATATGGACGAAGACTAGTATGATATCATTCTGGAACATAATAATGTACTTGGCTTTAATGAAACCTACCTTTGACCAGTTTTAAGAAGTGAAATTAATTGCCTGCGGACTGGAAGCCGTACTTTGTTTCGTAAGAACCAATCAGGCCTAACGCTGAGCGCTCCATTTTTCAATATAAATTGGAGAGAGGGTGCGGTGGATATTTGTACGTATGTTCATAAACATTAAATACACTTCGGAGATCAGAAAAGTGTTAAGAGGCGACGTTTTAATACATCTTACATTTTAGCTGTGAATTCAGTTCAGAATAATTTGCTTCTACCGAACTGTTCGGGTACAGTGATGCAAAACAATACTGTATAATTGTCTACTTATGACAAACTTGAGACATTTTGCCATATTAATCCTTGTTTTAACATAGTACTTAATGCCCACCGTTAGGCCCCAAAAAGCAACGCGATGGCTAGTGATATAATTATTTTATTAGGTAAATAGGATTGACCTTGTGGTAATTTCGATAGGAAACCAAAACCAGCGAGTGATTTTTCTTTCTGTTTTCATTGTATTTAAAAAACAAAGAATAACTAATTAATTTTTTTCGAGTAAACAAGAAATAGCGACTTTCCTACATTTTTAATCAATACACAAAATGAAAAAGAAAGACCAGCTTTCATTTATTATGCCACAACAAACAGGAACGATTCTTCCACATATTTTTCACACAACTACGATGTCTTCTTTTTAGTTTTTCTCCAGTTTTATTTCCTGGAAGATGAAACTTCTCGGTTTATTCCTGATTGCTAAGATTTCATCTCGCTCGTCCTCAAAATTGGTTTGCGATGGCAGAAAGAGATCGGGACAGTCCTTCATTCAAAACTCGTTTGTCAATCTGTCCATCTCCCTTCAGAATATGGCACCGAAAATTCCGATAGCAGTTTCCACGGTGAATGAGAAAATCAAGGCTTTTATGTCACTGCAGACTTTTGCAGAGTTCTTAGACAGCTACCACCCTGTACCTCCCCCCTCCCCCACCCTGTTTTTGTGACATATATGGCACACACAGAGGATTTCATATCACATAGAAATAAAAATGTGATCTAAAAGAAATTCCATAGTAACAGAGGTTTCCTTTTTTTGTCTTCACTCTTCATAGGTCAGTTGTGGCTACTATGATGTGCTTATTACCGCAACACAGCTGTCTAAGCATGGTTTTGCAGGTTATTTCTTTAATTTCAGAATGAGATATTGATTGTCTGTGCTTCCTCAGGTATAGTTTCTAGAACTGCGCTTGTATTACTTAACTTAGTTGAAAAAGCATCTTGATGTCCATTCTCAAGAAGCTTTACTGTATCAAATCTAGATACTCTGTCAAGTCTTCGGTGGACGCCCTTGATTTCAGTTGGTGACTGGCAGTGACAAGTCGTGATCATTGCTGACGTCTGCTCCTGAGGAACTCGTATCACTCTTTATTGTTTTTTTTCTCGTACTATTAATAGTTACATAATCTTAGTGGGTTACAGTATATGATTGCTGTCTGGGGATGTCCTGTTATATTGATAGAGATCCCTTTGCTAGAAAAGACTACCTGCAATTACCTTAATCATTTGTAGCACAAAAACTAATAAATCACGCCCCATTTTCTTATGCAGTCTCTCCATGACCTTCCTTATCTAATACGTCCTCCATACCTCCATTGTTCCTACAGACATAGGCGTGTATATTGCCAACAATTCACGTCTCTTTCTTTTGTTTTATCTATAATATTCTGCAGTTCTGTATAAAATTCATCTTTTTTTCATCAGAGGCTTCATTTGTTGGTACATAGCACGCCATAATAATCATACTGCGTTATTTTTATTTCATTTGTGTCAGCAGTAATCTGCTGCTTTCGTTTTTACATAAATGATGGATAGATTGGCCAATTTAGTGTAAAATTGGGTCTGAGACAAGTGGGTGTCAAGCATCCATGGTTGTTTGATATAAATGAGTATAGAAATGTTGGAGGTCAGAAAAAGAGCATTAGACGTGGTTGCAAAATTGAGGTAGTAATATCGGTTGTTTATTTATATATGGAAATTTTTTTCAAAACATAATATTCCTGAGATTATTTGAATACCTGTACTATGGTTTCGGTATGCAGATGACATATTGGCTATTTTAGCTAAAGCTGTAAATATAAATAACCTCTGAGAAAAATGGAATGAATACCTCACGTCTATCAAATTCACCCTATAATCAGGAAATGATGGTTGTTTGCTCTTTTTTTATTTTAAACATTGTTTTCAGACGTGAACAGTTTTTTTTATGTAAATTTAGTATATATAGAAAAACAAATTATTTAACTAACGTACAATTTTTCTGGACATAATGTTAATATAAAAATCTTTCTATTCTCTTGTATGTTTCTCCAAATGCTGGATAACGAACTCTATAAAACAGTGGGAAAATAAATAGGGACTTGTGTTATCCAGGTCATATTTTGATACTTGCTACAATAAAGCTATTAAGTTATTTTATAATAAAAGTGACAGGAAGCCAGAATTACCTAAGAAATAGCTTTGCTTGCCTTATTTTATCGACTTTGAGTCTGTCAAATTAATGTTGAAAATAGTCGGTGTTTTTGAAATCTTTTCATATAACACTGTTAAAAAACATTTTCCTTAACAGAGTAGCAACAAGGTTCATAAAGTCCCTCGTATGGACTGTGATTTATTTTATTTGGGCCAGACAAGTAAGAATTACATGTCAGAATAAATCAACATAAATATTCAGCTATAACGGACCGAAAAAGAATAATGCTGCTTTCGTGCAACTAAGTAAAAAATAACATAGAATTGATTGGCCTCACAGTAGTATAATAACGAGATGTAAAAATATTGTTTCTAGATGTCTCGTTGAGTCAGCATTAAGGCAGCTGATGAAGGAAAATAACATTAATTTGAGCCCAGGTGTATACACTCTTGACCCTATTCTGCACACGATCTTCGAAGGAGATTTAAAAGAGGAACTGAAGAATCCCTGAAATCCTTCGTAATGTGCCTTGCCTTTACTTGGTTTATGCAGGTACCTGAGTTAATCCCTGACGGCTGTTCCTTACCTGAAGACCGTTCTCAAAGTAATGACCTTTTGTATGAATTAAAATGGATGTATGTCCCTTTAATCTTAGTTGTTTGTAATACCGAGTTGTCTTTGTAATCTTTAGTGCCATAGTTTT
>NC_089747.1:18600000-18605000 GCF_040412425.1 Macrobrachium rosenbergii
ATAGATAAGAATAATTACGAAATTAACGATTTGATTGATGTACGTGTAAGCAACTTACTAAGTAACTGCACAACCCAAACCGTTGACATGCTGGTGTTTCATGTTTTTGTAATTCTTGCCATTGTTTAATGATACAGCATTTGTAAACACAGTCTCACATTTTTCATATATATTTATTTCATTTAATACATGCTTCTTGCTATTGTCTATTGTGTATGCCGGCGATTTTTCAAGGCGTAGCTACCATTGATAATTTTTAAACTTTGTGTTATTTAAAAATTTTGATTATTTGTGTATTATAGGTGATATTGCTTGTGAACGTCCTGTTTCGATGAATATAACTCCTGCAACTGTGATATATTTTCCTTAACCTTTTTTTTTTGAGGGTTGGACGTGATGAAATACACTTGTTACACTTACAACATACCATATGATAGTGTCATGTTTCAAGTCATAAATCTTGTCCGGTGCTGCCCATGCAAAGTGAGGTGCTTGCATGCAACCATATTTTCTTCTGCTCCTCGACTGGCATTTCTAAATCTGATATAGATTTTCAGGAAAAGAGTGCTGGATAAAACAAATTGAAATACAGAATATGGAAGTATTATGGTCATGGAAACAAGGTTCAGAATCACCTGCATATACTACATTGCCAGCTGGATGATTGATGTAGGCGTTTAAAATGCCACGTAGTTTTCATCGAATAGGAATCAGTATTAGAAAATTAGTTTTCATCTCTCTCTCTCTCTCTCTCTCTCTCTCTCTCTCTCTCTCTCTCTCTCTCTCTCTCTCTCTCTCTCTCTCTCAGCGATAATATGGATAAAAAACTGCACGCACCTGCAAATTACAGTGCAGTGCAGTGCAGGGTTTTCGTAAGATAAGAACCGTATTTACAAAGGGGAGCGAAATTTGAGACCGAGATTCCGAGAGCAAAATTATCATACGTTTGAGGCAGACCAGAAGGTTTAGAGCGAAGAATGCTGTAGAAACGAGAGACTTTACTTAAGGCAGGGCTTTTGGGCTCGCATTCAGGAAACGCCAGATTTTGTTTTGCAAAAGGGAAAAAAAAGTAAATGACATTTACGGATTTCGAAATAACAGATTTGGAATGCGCCACAAAAAAGGTTTTTATAAATATTTTGGGACAAATATTGAAACGATTGAAGTATTGTTTCTGATATATTGAATAGATAAGTGATGTTTTTCATATTTGCAGTGCAGTAATACCTAGCTTTTCCAGCTCCTCAAGAGAAATTGCTGTGTAATAAAAGACAGAATAACAAGTTGAAAGCCAGTAATGGATTATCGATTCGACTTGTACGTAACTCACCGACAGTCCGGTAACATACTGTTACCGAACAAGCAGAATATTGCTCGATGATATACTATAATTATTTTTATATAGTGTGGCAATCACTTCACACCGGAGCAGCGCCCACTGGCGCGGCCCTTCACCGGCAGTTGTTGGTCAGGTTTGTTGTCCAGAATACCTTTTGTTTCGGTTCTCTGGCGGCCCTGTCTTGATCCTGCTTGTGATGGATAGTGTGAACATACGATTGGTCTCTTACCTACCAGCAGCAGTGGCTACTGAGCTAATTTAGTTGAGATGGCACTATCGTATGAAACTTTCCTTACACTAGCAATGCCATGGGCACCTGTACAATGTCTTGCCGAGATTACAGCAGCATTGCGAAGGAGATCATTTGTGTTTAAATAGGATGGTAAATACAACAATCTGGTTACTGATAGTAATTGGATTGGTATAAGTAATTTGATATAAGTAGTGGAAATATATATCTAAAACACTTTAAACATCAGCCCAAGTAACTTCTGTTATATGTATCATGTACGTGTGCATGACACACACACATATATATATAATATATACATATATACGAATATATATATATATATATATATATATATATATATATATATATATATATATATATATATATATATATATATATATATATATATATATATAACACTGAGAAAATAATGCATAGGAGAATAAAAAACTAGATTATTAAGTTTTAGTTACTGTGATTACAGTTGCAGTTAGTTATACAAAAACAGACGATTTTAACTTAATGTGCGAAACAAAGATTATTTCAAATGTAGTTAAACTACCTCAATATACTTAATTCTGCACTCTCGGTTTTATCCTGCGTAAAATCGTATAATTTAGGGTGCATATGAAACGAGGTCAGAAATAGTAATCGTTTATTATGTACAAGATCATTTCGAAATCTATTTTGACCTTGCATAAGATTTTGTCATAACGTGTTATACAAGAAGTACTTCAGCTGAAGATAAAAGTAACGTCAGTATTTTATTAATGTAGGCAAAATTAAAACATATATTATGAGGAAATCGTTGTATATTTCATCTTTATTTCTATCGAAAAAAAATAAAAACTTAAAAAAAGGGAAAATATCCAGTGTCACGCACTGTATCATTACAGTAATACAGAAAGTTAAAAAGAGAAAAGTGACGCGGGAAATTTCTTATTATCTTGTGCCATGAAGCAAACTATATCAGGAAGAAACGTAATGGGATGAGAAATTGTCAGAATTCACGCTCAGCCTCTCTTAGAGAAGAGATAAATATCATGCGAATAAAGGAGAAAAGTTGCCGCACTGGTCGTTCAAGTGTCATTTACGACGAGATTAGGAATCAAAGTTCGGCCACATCATTTGATTACTTTGTCGGGCTCCGCTGAGGCGATTAATGATGCCCCAAAGCCTATTTATGATGATGTCTGTTTCAGTCTGATTGATCCTAAACGGTCTGGAGAGATAATGGTCTTTGGGGGGATGGGGATGGGGAGGTCGGTCTCAGTTCCTGTGAACCAGAATTGGACCTCGAAGGCAGGATAAAAAGGATTTGTGTGTGTGTATATATATATATATATATATATATATATATATATATATATATATATATAAATCGTGCCTTTTTATAATTACAAATATTAAATAAAAAATACCTATTGAATTCGAACTCTCGGGAATAAATTACACCCATATTTAATTATAATCGGTAAGAATATGTGCCCCGGCCATGATTAGAACGTGTGCCTTTTGGATCAGATGCGGAACTAAGCACTTGAATGATTACAAACTTAGAAAGTAGCTATTACGGTGGATAAGAGTTGATTTTGATTCTAGGTACAGAACCTCAATTCGACAGAAGTATGTACAGCTGAGTCAAAATTAACTTATATTACTCTGAGTCAAAATGAACTTATATTACTCTTGATTGATAGCCGAATGACTAAAGTCGACTGTCGACCACTATATCAAATCCAAAAGTCACAGATTCGAATCCTGGCCGGAGCAGGAGCACTTGTCGATTGCAGTTCCCTTAGGGTGTAAGTTATTCCCAAGGTGAAGTGAATTCCATATTAAGGGGAATTTGTTGTAATTATAAAAAAAGTCACGTATGTGTAAGTAATTAGCAATAGGTTCCAAACTGAGCAATCATCTATGGCGGTAGAGATGGGTTGACTTCGATTCCAATTACAGAGCTTGAATTCGACAGTTTTCTGTGCAGCCCAATCGAAATCAAATTGTATTCCTCCACACAGGCGAGTGGATAGGTCGGATATCTACCTTTGTATCAGACCTGGAATGCTTAAATTTGCATCCTGGTCAGGAGAGTTGCACTTTTCAATTTTGATTCTCTTTGGTGTTAGTTATTCCTAAGACAAAGTGAAATCGATATTAAGGGGCATTTGTGGATTAATATACATGTATATATTATATATAATGTATATTTATATTATATATGCATTATATATATAATGTATATATATGTATATATAATGTATATATATGTATGAAGAAAAAAAGGCCCATAACACACTGTATGAACGTTGCAACCATATATTTCGAAATATATGGTTGCAACGTTCATACAGTGTTTTTATGGACCTTTTTATCTTCATATTATACTGTTGTATTATAGTAAAACACATTCATATATATGTATATATATGTCCATAAATGTATGGATGTGTATGTATGTAATGAATGATTGGGATACGCAAGACAATTTGTTAATCTGGTAATGAATTTTTCCTTTACCATATCCATACACATTTAAAAAACTCGAGACTTGTGACGATATTTCTCTCTCTCTCTCTCTCTCTCTCTCTCTCTCTCTCTCTCTCTCTCTCTCTCTCTCTCTCTCTCACTGTGACATGAATTGAAGAGTGTGGCTTTAATCCTGAGCTACAGACCATTTGGTGACACAGGCAGGCAGAGGGACGAGAATCCTATTGCTGTATTTTTGTGGATCTACGGGAGTGAAGGAGTGATTGCCCTTCGCCTCAAGGGAAGGGGCTCATCCGAAGTTTAGGGGCATTTCCGAACTCCTAAGACTCCACAATCCTCTACTAGGTCTATACCTTTTTGAACACACATACAGTATATATATATATATATATATATATGTATTTATTTATATGTACAGTATATATGTATATATATATATATATATATATATATATATATATATATATATATATATATATATATATATATATATATATATATATATATATATATATAATTGCCACAGGGATGCATAGCGGCCTCGATGAACTCACGCCACCACATTTTGTCCTGGGCTAACTCCTCAAGATCTCCCCCAACACTCGTCTCCTGCTTCCCGCCTCACTTTCCTTAACCACGTCTCCTTTGGCCTACCTCTACCTCTTCTACCAAGTACAACCCACCCTGGTGTATCTCGCACTATTCCCTGTCTTCTATACACATGGCCTAGCCACTTCCAGCGTGAGAATCTAAAATATCCATCGACTGGCTGCACCCCCGTTACTTCTCTAATTCTGTTATTTGATATCCTATCCCTCCAGTTAATTCCTAATATTCCTCTGATCGCCTTATTTTCAAATGCTAAGAATTTATTATCCGAAGTCACTGTACTGTACCATGACTAATGCCCATAAATAAAAATACTCCTAATCATTACCT
>NC_089747.1:18615000-18647500 GCF_040412425.1 Macrobrachium rosenbergii
GGAGTCACACACTTCATAGATCACAGAAGACTCTCTCTCTCTATCTCTCCCTTCACCTTTCCTCACCCTCCTCCCCCCGCCATAGCTCTTTCGACCCTCAACTTCTCTCTTCCAGAATTAGATAGATTCTTGTTCTCGCTCTTCTTATTTTCGGAAATTCACAAAAGGAAAGGACCTTACTTAAATTTATTTTGTCTTCGTGGGCCACTTCTGTTTGAACCGGCGACATCAGCCATCGCCCTGCCTCGGTACTCTTGCCTCGAACTGCCAGCATCTTAATGTCTGAAGAAAAGCAGACGGAAATCTTATTTATTTTTAGTAATGCTGTATATTTTTTTGTGAAATCTACGAAATGACATTAGTTTTTCTGCTTCGTTTGTGACGCGAATTATCCTAGCACCGAGATTTTAACCACCCAGATACATAAAACCAGGGTAGTCTTTTATCGTGAAAGTGCCTCAGGAAGTTGAATGAGGTTATAAAACACTTGATGTGGAGCTTTTTGTTCTCCAGATACCATATGGCCGGATTCCTTGGTACTAGACAAACGGCGCTACAAAGAATGGTGAGTGTAAGCCTTTCTTTTAAATGGAACAGGCCTAGTTTTTGCTGTACGAGTATAAACACGCACAATGCCTCTCAGACTAGAAGCAAATATCTGTATACTGAAATTGTTTTAGTAGTTCTGTGCATATATATATATATATATATATATATATATATATATATATATATATATATATAATATAATATATATACATATATAGATATAATATAATGTAATATTTCCTGTCCCTTTGAATAATCCACTAACCACTCCACCCCACTCTCTCTTCTCTCTCTCTCTCTCTCTCTCTCTCTCTCTCTCTCTCTCTCTCTCTCTCTCTCTCTCTCTCTCTCTCTCTCTCTCTCTTGCCCTAATATATGTGAAAGAGGAATGTATCATCGTTTTTAGGTTCTTGAATGGCTTTGTTATGTTATAATTGCTTCTGATATCTTCATTTTAATGCTTAATTTTAATTTTGGGAACACATTTATTTGTGAAATTTTTTTTTATTGTGTGATTGATCTAATTACTCGGTTTGCTATATTCAGTGGTTTTTTTTCGTAGTTACGATAGTGCGTTTTTTATAGTATTTAACATACACATTGTCCTCTGGTTTTTGTATATAATTTATATAATTTTTACGTTATTATACTAATAAAACTGTGGATAAAATTAAGAACGTTTGAATTTATTGTGTAATTGAGTAAGATTGTACATGATTTTTTCTAGGAAAATTAATTTCATCCTATGTTCATATCTTCTTCTAGAAATATGTAAGCAACTACGAAAAAATTATTGCATATATATAAATATATATATGTAAAATACATATGATTACATTTATATATATAAATATATATATAAATTATATATATAATATATATATACATATATATATATATGTATATATAGCTAGTAATTATTTTACGCGCCAGTACTCTAAAACAAACAAAAAATAACAAGTTGGATAAAGTGAAGAAGACATGAGAAAACGAAAATGCTTTCCCCCCTTTGATTATTAAATTGAGCACGAATAATAATATTCTATGCGAGCTCCTTTTACAGGCCATTTATCGATGCAATTAACCATAGTGATTTAGACTCGTTTTATTGATCTTTCTGTTCATGACAGGCGATTGATATTCGATTAAACCATCCGCTCGGGAAGTAATTTCCCGGAAAAAGTAATTATTGTTGCTCAGGAGGGGAAAAAGGAAACCTTGATTCAGGCCCTGTTTAGATATTATTATTATTATTATATATATCCCTCCTTCACGTCAGTCGCCAGGGACTGGTATAGACCGGTGAAATTAAGAGGCAGCCGTTTGTAAATTACATGGTTAAGATGAAGGAATTGTTGTCAGTAACTGGCGAATTCTCTGTTTCGCATGTAATATGTTGATATGGAATAACAGATTTTGTGGAATGGATTTAAAGAGCTGAAATCTACCTAAATAAAATGTAAGATACACCTTTGAATGCAAAGCACTAATGGAAAGTAAATCTCTGTGAAATGTAAGAAATAACCTGTTAGACTAATTCTCTAGATACAATTAAGGTAGACGCAAACTGCGATAGCAAATATAGTAATAATATTATACGACGCAACGTAATAAAAAGTATACCTTAGTTTTACCAGACCACTGAGCTGATTAACAGCTCTCCTAGGGCTGGCCCGAAGGATTAGACTTATTTTACGTGGCTAAGAACCAACTGGTTACTTAGCAACGGGACCTACAGCTTATTGTGGAATCCGAACCACATTTTAGTGAGAAATGAAATTCAATCACCAGAAATAAATTCCTATAACTCTTCGTCAGCCGGCCGGAGACTCGAACTCGGGCCTACCGAGTGCTAGGCCACAGCTCTACCGACTCGCCCAACGAAGAGCTATTAAGAGAGGTAAATAACTGTATAGAGGAAATGTATAATATTCAAACTGCCAGACGAGCAAGTTAACGTAAGACCTAATCAGTCAAAAGGCCATAATTACAAAAACGCTTATTACACGAGTAATTTAGTAATCGCAAAGTTATCCAACGGTTAACTGGCTTTAGAATACCGTAGATTCTGTGAACATTAGCCGTTGCGTAATTTCAAACCATTTTACAACTTAAAATTGCAATAGACATAGCTCGTTTTTAGTGCTAAATGGAGAACTAAAAATCGGTTGAATTTCGACCTCTCGTATTTAGTGTTATTTAGTAAAAAAAAATGTGGCTCGCGTTAACTGAACGAATATGGATCATAAATGATTAACGAAAGCATATCCTTCACTGGAATTGATTATATAACTGAGATGCTCGTTCAATACGAGAGAAAGAGAGTATAAGTTCTGCAGATGGATTTTTTACTTATCGGAGTTGAGATACAAGGTCCTTGTATCTCAACTCCGATAAGGCAAAATTTTGAAGCTGTTTACGTGTAGAGGATATATGATGATTTCTATAACTGGAAATTTATGTAACTGGAAAGATACAACAGACGGATGAGAGGAAAACTTAGAAAATGCTGATCAGACGTTATGGGAGCGGTGTTGGTAAGAGGGCGCCTCAATAAGTGGGGAGTGTAAGAGAGGAGAGGTTCCTTGTGGGTTATGGGGACTACATGCTGCTTAGGTGATCAATAATTTAGCTGTTAAAGAATGAAGGTGTCAAGGACTGTTGGTTTTTCTTCAGATACCGCATCCTAATGGGGAAACGCGTTATTGAAGTACCATATTAGTAGAACATTGGAACTGCAATTGCAAAGGAGTTGTTCAGTATTAGCCTACCCCCACCATTCGATCTAGCTGTGAACGGGTACCAGCGTCAGCTTGGAGTCAAAAGAAGGGTATGAGGCTGGCAATCTCATCCCAAAAGACCATCTGAGAACCAGAAGACTAATGTTTCTTAGCACCATCCCTTCTAAGGGGATTATATATATATATGTATATATATATGTATAAGTAATAAATATATATATATATATATATATATATATATATATATATATATATATATATATATATATATATATATATAGAAATCATCAACACACAATCACGTGTGGAACAGAAATAAATTTCTGACTCCACGTCGGGATCGAACCCAGTTCTCTCAGGTGGAAAGCAAGGGCGTTACCCACTGGGCCATACAAGTCTAAAAAGAAGTTGGAACCTGAGAGCAACTGCACCCAAGGAATTACCTCCAAGCAAGCTAACTGCTTGCATACCAGCGAGTTTTCCCAACCTCCCGACTCAGCAATGACCCAATAGACAACATTTCATTCGAATTATCCCTTCTGAGTGAATAAGATAGAAATCATCAACACACAATCACGTGAACAGAAATAAATTTCTGACTCACGTCGGGGATCGAACCCAGGTCTCTCAGGTGGAAAGCAAGGGCGTTACCCACTGGGCCATACAAGTCTAAAAGAAGTTGGAACCTGAGAGCAACTGCACCTGGAATTACCTGGGCAAGCTAACTGCTTGCATACCAGCGAGTTTTCCCCAACCTCCTGACTCAGCAATGACCCAATAGACAACATTTCATCTGAATTATCCCTTCTGAGTGAATAAGATAGAAATCATCAACACACAATCACGTGTGGAACAGAAATAAATTTCTGACTCACGTCGGGATCGAACCCAGGTCTCTCAGGTGGAAAGCAAGGGGGCATTCACCTGGCCATACAAGTCTAAAAGAAGTTGGAACCTGAGAGCACCAGTACACCCAAGGAATTACCTGGGCAAGCTAACTGCTTTATACCAACCGAAAGTTTCTCCTCAACCTCCTGACTCAGCAATGACCCCAATAGACAACATTTCATTCGAATTATCCCTTCTGAGTGAATAAGATAGAAATCATCAACACACAATCACGTGTGGAACAGAAATAAAATTCTGACTCACGTCGATCGAACCCAGGTCTCAGGTGGAAAGCAAGCGTTACCCACTGCCATACAAATTCTGCAAGAGTTGGAACCTGAGAGCAACTGCACCCAAAGAATTACCTGGGCAGCTAACTGCTTGCATACCAGCGAAAGTTTCCCCAACCTCCCGACTCAGCAATGACCCAATAGACAACATTTCATTCGAATTATCCCTTCTGGAGTGAATAAGATAGAAATCATCAACACACAAATCACGTGTGGAACAGAAATAAATTTCTGACTCACGTCGGGATCGAACCCAGGTCTCTCAGGTGGAAAGTAAGGCGTTACCCATGGGCCAAATGAAATGTTGTCTATTGGGTCATTCATGAGTCGGAGGTTGGGGAAAACTGCTGGTATGCAAGCAGTTAGCTTGCCCAGGTAATTCCTTGGGTGCAGTTGCTCAGGTTCAACTTTTTTTAGACTTGTATGGCCCAGTGGGTAACGCCCTTGCTTTCCACCTGAGAGACCTGTTCAATCCCCACGTGAGTCAGAAATTTATTTCTGTTCCACACGTGATTGGTGTGTTGATGATTTCTTTATCTTATTCACTCAGAAGGGATAATTCGAATGAAATGTTGTCTATTGGGTCATTGCTGAGTCGGGAGGTTGGGGAAACTGCTGGTATGCAAGAGTTAGTCATTGCCCAGGTAATTCCTGCAGTTGCTCCTCAGGTTCCAACTTTTTTTTAGACTTGTATGGCCCAGTGGGTAACGCCCTGCTTTCCACCTGAGAGACCTGTCTGATCCTGACGTGAGTCAGAAATTTTATATATATATATATATATTATATATATTTATCTGTAATTATATATATTATCCCCTAGAAGGGCATATATATTTATTTATATATATATATATATATACATACATACGTATATATATACATATACAATTTTAGGGTATAGTTCCTCGTAAAAATTTTCCTTGGAAGCAGTTGCTTTAGTGGCATGAATAATTCTTGGCAGGAATCTTTGTATCGTCGGAATTTTTATTCCGATCCTGTTTATAAATTCAAATTCTTGGCACCTGTTATCAATTATTCAACTTATTAAAGAAAATCCGTCATTACTGAAATTCGTGATGAAATTAAAATATATTTCCATTAAATTTTCTCTCAGAAAAAAGATAAAGTAGAAAACGAATCACTATATAAGCACACACACAGACACGTGAAAAGAAGCTGAGTGATTGAGGCATATCGTGTCAACCTTCCGGGAACTTTCACTAGACTAGCTCCAGCGTCTCCAGAGAATCCCCAGGCCTTGCTTACAGAACCTCATCTTCTAGCGGAGCTTTATTTATTAATACATACAATTATAATTATACATACATATAGTTAGAAAAAAGATGAAGAATTATTCCAAATCATTTGCCATCTGCTGGAAGTCCCCTGACATTCCCCGGAATCCCAACAATTCCCGAAGACTGTAGCAGCTCAGTGGGAGAAGAAAATGTCTCTGAATCCAGATGCGTCACGTGTCCGATTACAAAATTTGGGATAATTCGGACACAGTTCATCAGTATGGGCGGACTATCCTTCTTTGTGAAGACAGATGATCAATTTCAGAAAACGAGGAAGCCAGGTCATGCAGACGTAGGGAGACACGAGAAGGGGGAAGAGCCTCGAGCGGAAAGTCTCTCTTGCCATTGGATACCTCGACGTGGGAAATCAGTGATACCGATTTCACATATTCCTCAGTGGCCTCTGGCGTGGCCTAAAAATCCCATAAGTGCAATGCCACATATGCGAAATGGTTTCCACCTTCTGATTGCAGTGTGGCAGGAACTTACGCATCGAGGAACACCTTCAGCACTGGCGTGTTTCCTACAGTCAGCAGCGAAACAACTGGTTGGGACTCTGCATAGTGAATCATCTGTTTTCACAAAAAGCAGAGACGCCGTAGGCTCTGGCTAGCTAACAGAGCGAAGAATGGGAAGGGCCCATCCTGGGTAAAACTAAACCCCATTTCAGGGATGCTTTGTTGGCGAAGATGCCCCAGGGTGAGACCAACTGTGATCGTCAATATATATATATATATATATATATATATATATATATATATATATATATATATATATATATATATGTTACACACAAAAGCACACACATTATATATGTAAATATATATATTATATATATATATATATATGGTATATATATATATATATATATATATATATATATATATATATATATATATATATTATATATATATATATTACACACACATACACACATTATATAGGTATATATATATATATATATATATATATATACATATATATATATATATATATATATATATATATATATATATATATATATATATATATATATATATATAGTATGTATATTATATATATTTATATTATAATGTGTAATGTGTGTGTAATGTTGTACATGTGACAATATATATGTAGATTGGTCATTTGAAAGGTGAAAATTCAGACCAGGTACCAAGAGCCACGCATCATGTACACTTGAGGGTACTTTGGAGTAATTTATACCCCAAAGAAGTGTTCGTGATACACGAAAGTACTTGTTACTTTGTCTTTAATTTTCACCTTTCAAATGGTTATCTGCATATATATTTGTCACGTGCAGTTTGACAACTCATAACACACACACACCATTATTATATATATGTAAATATATATATATATATATATATATATATACCTATATAATATAATATATTATATATATATATATATATATATATATATATATATATATATATATATATATATATATATATATATATATATATATATATATATTACACACACATACACACACATATATGTATATATATATATATATATATATATATATATATATATATATATATATTTTTATATATTTATTTGGCCTTTGACGATCACAGTTGATCTCACCCTGGGGCATCTTCGCCAACAAAGCATCACTGAAATGGGGTTTAGTTTTGCCTGGATGGGCCCTTCCCATTCTTCGCTCTGTTAGTTAGCCAAGAGCCTACGGCGTCTCTGCTTTTTGTGAAAAACAGATGATTCCTATGCAGAGTCCCGGAAACCAGTTATTTCGCTGCTGACTGTGGTGAAACACGCCAGTGCTGAAGGTGTTCCTCGATGCGTAAGTTCCTGCCACACTACAATCCTCAGAAGGTGGGAAAATCAATTTCATATGTGGTGGGCATTGCACTTACGGGATTTTAGGCCACGCCAGAGGTTGCCACTGAGGAATATGAGAAATCGGTATCACTGCTTTCCCCACGTCGAGGTATCCAATGGCAAGAGGAGACTTTCCGCTCGAAGCTCTTCCTTCTCGTGTCTCCTACGTCTGCGTTGATCTGGTTTCCTCGTTTTCTGGAAATTGATCATCTGTCTTCACAAAGGAGGAGAGTCCGCTCCATACGGATGAACTGTGTCTGATTTATCCCAAGTTTTGTAATCGGACAATTAACGCATCTGGATTCCAGAGATATTTTCGTCTCCACTGAGCTGCTCCAGCCTTCGGGAATTGTTGGGATTCCCGGGAATGTCAAGGACTTCCAGCAGATGGCAAAGATTTGGAATAATTCTTCATCTCTTTTTCTAACTATATGTATGTATAATTATGTATAATTGTATGTATTAATAAATAAAGCTCCGCTAGAAGATGAGGCTCCGTAAGCAAGGCCCGGGGATTCTCTGGAGACGCTGGAGTCAGTCTTGTGAAAGTTCCCGGAAGGTCGACACGATATGCCTCAATCACTCAACTTCTTTTCACGTGTGTGTGCGTGCTTATATAGTGATTCGTTTTCTACTTTATCTTTTTTCTGAGAGAAAATTTAATGGAAATATATTTTAATTTCATTACAAATTTCAATAATGATGGCTTTTCATTGATAAGTTGAATAATTGATAACAGGTGCCAAGAATTTGAATATAAACAGGTGACTTCACCAAACATTTACGAAAGATAAAATCATGTAACGTTTGACCTGTTTTATACATACATACATACATACATACATACATACATACATATCACCTATATATATATATATATAATATATATATATATATATATATATATATATATATATATATATATATATATATATATATATATATATATATATATATATATATATATATATATATATATACACACACACAACACAAATATATGTACATACTTATACTGTGTTTGCGTGTAAACAGTATGTACAGGTTTATATGTATATATACTGTCCATATGTATATATATATATATATATATATATATATATATATATATATATGGAGAGAGAGAGAGAATTGTATATATATTTATATGTATAATATCAGTTCAGCCATATCAGTTCAGCAGGTGTCTCCTCCACCTAATCAGACTTTTATCGATAAAGTGGGATTAATAACAGATAGTTTATATTGGTTCAACTCTTATCAGTCATACAGCCGTTGATGAGTCACGCAGTGGGTCTCTCTCATATCAGTTCGGAGCCTGGCACCTTTTACCCTACTAAATAATTTTTTTATATATGCATGTTATTTTCTTCAGCAAAATATAAAAAAAATAAAATAAATAATAATAATAATAATAATAATAATAATAATAATAATAATAATAATTGAGGACGGCAAATGACACCCTTTCTTTAGGACGCCAAATGGCACCTTTTACCCTACTGATACAACGTGCGTTTATGATAAGAAGTATATAATTGTAAACATAAATAAGTCCCCACATCCTAGGAGGGATTGTCAACGGATGCATAATCCCAAGAGCCCCTTACCAGAAGGTGAGCGTAGGATTAAAAGCACGTCCAACCCAATAGCAGCCCTTGTAAAAGAAGAAGAAGAAGAAGAAAAAACTGCTCCCAGAAGACCTTCAGAGATGTGCATGATTGTAGTTTATAAATTCATATGCCCAGATGAAATGTATAAATCTCAGAGCCAAAACATCGGGCACGCTGCAACCCCTCAATGCAAGCACATGCTTGCGCATAGAAACATATGGGCCATACACCAACATTTAATAGATGCCCACGCCAAGGGGAAACGCAGATAAATGAGAACAACTATGGCCGTCTTTTAATAACAGAAATTGTAAGCATCTCCACCCAGAAACATGCTCTAGATGTTCAGCAAAAGTCGGATCACATCATCCCCTCCTGTAGGAAAAGGAATACGCGAGTGAACCTTGCCCCCACAACGCCAGGCACACTGCGCCCTTCTAGGCGCACGAGATATCCTAACAAAGTACAAGTAACACCCCTTCCTAAATCCCCGAGGCCCCGCCTAACAGAGCCTCTCACGGCCACTAGTGACAGACATCCCAAATGTGCCTGTACGGATATTATGCTGACGGTTGTACACAATTTTGCAGACATAGATATTTGTGTTTTATACATAATTATAAGTACATGCATTATAAATGCACCCATTTCATATTTTTGTACGTTAATTTTTATAATGACAAATGATATTTATGGAATTTTAAAGACCATTTTTATGCGAATACTATGCAGTTTGGATTGTAATTTGAATAGTTTCTTTAACTATGTGTGTGCCATTTTACGCTTCTTTCCATATATACACTTTGTACATAAAACTAAGTCCTAAGTCCCTAAAAGTGGTTCATACTTTAATCCCTCGACCAATCACTACTCATGTCTGAAGGTCACTGATGTACTCTTCCTTCCGCATGATGAAACAGAGGTTGTGAATCCAGATTGTAAGACTGGAGTGCTCTATGAGCAAGATCCCGTGCTGTCATAACGCCGGCTTGATAAAAAACAGCAACAACAGATTATAATTACGGGCTGCACCATAAACAAGAGCCCGTGCTGGCGTAAAGCCAGCCTAATTTTAACCAGCCAAGCAGATTGCAAGTTAGTAGTCACTTGAGAATGTCACAGATTGGCAATACAGTTGCCTCGACAACTTCTGTAAATGGAATAAAGAAGTCTTGCGCATTTTTCATCAGAAACTGACGCAACAGAATCGAAATAAGCTCTGATAGAAAGATGAAAAAAAAAAAGATTCCGTTAAAGCTCTTGCTTTTATTATAAACAAATAAATTTATATACATATATATATGTATACATATATACTTTTATATATAGAAATAGATATATATATATATATATATATATATATATATATATATATATATATATATATATATATATATATATATATATATATATATATATATATATATATAACGTGTGCCTGAGTGTCAAGAATAAAAATCATTGGTCTAATAGACACAGAGCACCAAGTCAGGAAGTATGTCATGGCAAATTCTGTAATTTTAGACTGTATAACTTCTAGCATCTTTAATCAGAAATTTTGTAACGCTGTTAAACCAACCTGCTAAATTTTCCTTTGTGTAGTAAGAGAATAATTAAGCGACACTTACAAGACAATAGATCTTTTTCCTTTTTCCATGCAGGCCATGATTACTAGTTCTACTTGACCTTTAATTAATGGTGAAATGTTTTATAGCTTTTGAATCGGGTGCTGTAATTAAGTTTAATTATGTGTGACGTTTTGCTCAGTCATTTTTAGTTGCTCAGAGGTCAAATTTTATCGGTCGAGAATTTCCTTTTTTTTTATTATATCTTTGGGGCTTTCATGCCATGGAGTTAAAAAGGGATTATTAAAAAAATACTGTTTGTTAGTTTTATTCCCGTGTCAGTTCCGTGGCATGTATGTATGTATGTTTATATATACATATATATATATATGTGTTACATACATACATGCATACATACATACATACAACATACATACATATATATGTATGTATGTATGTATGTATCACGCACACACTCACACGCACACACACATATATATGTATATATATACATAATACATGCATACCACGTAACTGACACGGGAATAAAACTAACAACAGACAGTATTTTTTTAATAACCCCTTTTTCACTTCATGGCATGAAAGCCCTAAAGATTCACTAAAAAAAAGGATATTTCAGTACCTCATTGGACAGGTGGGTACCGTTCTCAGCTAGCACTCTGCTGTCCCCGAGTTCGATTCTCCGACCGGCTAATGAAGAATTAGAGGAATTTATTGCTGGTGATAGAAATTCATTTCTCGCTATAATGTGGTTCGGATTCCACAGTAAGCTGTAGGTCCCGTTGCTAGGTAACCAGTTGGTTCTTATCCACGTAAAATAAATCTAATCCTTCGGGCCAGGCCTAGGGGAGCTGTTAATCAGCTCAGTGGTCTGGTTAAACTAAGGCATACTTAACTTTTTTCTCGACCGATAAAGTTTGACCTCAGAGCAACTAGATATATATATATATATATATATATATATATATATATATATATATATATATATATATATATATATATATATATATATATATATATATATATATATATATACACATATATTTTATATGGCCCAGGCTGTATATATTTTTCCCATTACCAAGCTGTTTCCTCACAGGGGGCCCTGAATGAAAATTGACATTGGTCACTGCTTCGTTCATACGTTATCTGGTTGTTCATGGATGACCAAATGTGCGGAGAACTTCTACATTATTAGGTGATTCATATACGCATCCAGAGGATCATCATCAGTGTGACGAATCCCCTACAGACGCACTGTGCTGTTTATCTCTATTTTTTGCGCAATTCCGCTCTTCCTTGATCTTAACGCCTCAGTATTCCACTATACTTTTCATCCACTCCATAATTTAATTATTCGATATGTCGTAGGCCTTGTTTTCCACCTTGCCCCTAACACTTTTGAAGTATGCAGTTTTCAAGAACTTATCGTCACCTTCCCTCGCATATGACCAAACTCACTCCAAACTTTCTTATCTATCTTTTCACCTATATTAACCTTCTTTGATGCAATTCCCCATTTCTTACCCTTTCATTTCTTCTTACCTTAAGTATGCTATGCAAACAGCTCTTGTAAACAGCTTCACCCTTTTTACTTTTGTTGGCATACAGTACCCACACTTATATTTCATAAAGTAGAGCCGGCTCAACAATTCCTTCACTGGCTGAATTCCAACAGAGACATCCGTTAATACTCCAGGTCTCTTCCCAGTCTGTAAAATATAAATAGATAGAGAGATAGACAGAGAGATAGAAATATTGTTCATGCATATGCAATCACATTTAAGATTTGTATTGAAATCCCCAGTGAAACAAATGAACCTCCAAATTTATTAAAATAAGATTTTGTCCATATATTCTATCCTGATATATTTGCACCAGTTTGACGTTGATGAATTTATCAAGGACATTTATCAATACCACATTGTTTGAACAAAACCGTATAAACGAGAGAGTAAAATTTAAAAAAATATTTCAGCACTGTAAATACACCTCGAAATATGTTTTTTTCTCGATTTTTAGAGGTTTCTTTGTTTTGTGATTTTGCACTTTTATCTTTGGATTCAAAAAGTGGTAACAGTACTCTGGTGTTAAATTTGCGTCGCGTTCAGGATTCATTATTTCTATCCTGGCTTTTGTTGTTGCAATGATCATGATTTTTTTGTTACTGAAAACTATATGATTTATTTGTTTTTTCCATCTGGCGGAATTCAGTTGAGAAACATGATAGTCTTTCATTACTTCAGGGTGTATGGATGTAACCAGTTCTTTTTCTATGACTGATTGTGTTCTGGTGTCCTTGTTCATTTGATCTGTTAAAATATCTGTCAGAAGATCATGGCTACATATTTTGCTATAACAACCAGTTTTCCTTAACAGTCGATTTACAAAGGTTTCCTGTAAATGCACACACGCATATTCCCATGTAACGGTTAGCTGATAACGTGATCGCGTACGAGGTCTGTGTAGTTGTACTATGCAATAATATAATATGCAATTTGTTAATATATATATATATATATATATATATATATATATATATATATATATATATATATATATATATATATACTATACTGGGCGGCTACTGGAAATCTTAGCTTAATGATAAATAATATTACAAGACCAGGAAGAAATCTTAGCTTTATTGTACACTAGAAGAACATTTCGAGTGTATAAAACCTCATCATCAGGCTGAAAACCGACAGGGATGAGAATCAAAAAATTACAATAAAATGAATTGTCATAATAAATCTTCAGCAAAAATACTAACGAAATATATAAATGAACAAGTAAATACAAACTAAAAAGAGACGAGAAAATAACGAAAAAATTAAAAACACAAACATAAAAATATGAAAATAAAACTAAAGAAATGTAAACAAACTACCACTCACAAAGTAAAAATATTTAACGACCCAATGAAGTACCTACTAGAAATTACACGATAGCTAGTTTGAATACCAGACGAGTTGTTGTTCATCTCCGGCTTCATCTTTTTAGTCAGCGACTCTGAAATTAAAAAGGTCCAGTCTATTTGAACAAAAAGACAGTACCTGAAAAATCCAGGTCAGTGAAAGGATGGTCCTGTGCTAAACTGTGTTCTCTAATGGCAGAAAGGGTGGTTTGGAAAAGGGGGAAACCTAGTTCTAATAGAAAGACCTCTGTGTTCCAAAATTCTGTCTGAGCCAGCGGGAACTGGATCCCACGTATCGCAGACCACACTGCGAACAGGTGAACAAGTAAACGATACAGGAATTAACCCATCAGAGTAGGCTTTCTCAAAAGGATCTTATTGTAAAGGGATTACAGAAACAAAACCGGAAAACTGATTTGAGGGAAACAATGCTTAAGTATTTTTCGTAATTTTTTCCGGACCATATAGCTACTATGACCGAGGTAAAGGGCAATTTAATGTACTTTTACATCTTTACTAGCAGTACTGTACACCGGTCTGGGACAAAACTTTTCATTTAAAAATTTTTTCAGAACTTTGTAAAATACAAAAAATGGGATATGAGTTTTCAGAAAAATAATTCTGAGGAAAACCATATCTTGAAATAAATTAAAATCAACAAATAAACATTGTAGGCTCTATTAATCAAAGTGCGTATTGAGTTCATCTTATACAACTTTTCATCAAAAACTGAGGTAATTCAATCCCAAGCCAGTAAAAGTACTTTTTTCCTATAAACAGAGGTCTCAAATTTGCCAAATTTCTGTATACCTGTAAATCTAAAAATGACAACTTATTATCCTGTTCCGTCTCACAAGTAAAAAGAAATGTTAGTGACGAGATGGAGTAGCTATGGGAAATTCCCTTGGACCTGTATATGCGGATTGCCTCATGGGTTATTGTGAAAGGATTTGGATGTCTGAATGCCCTAGTGCTTTCAAACCTTTGGTTGCTACTGGTAGGTATGTAGATGATACTTTGTGTTTAAGGAATTATCACGTGTTGATTTGTTTTTTGAATATTTTAATTCCTCGCCACCCTAACATTTCTTTTACTTGTGAGACGAAACAGGATAATAAGTTGTCATTTTTAGATGTACAGGCTTCAGTATACAGAAATAGTGGCAAATTTGAGACCTCTGTTTATAGGAAAGTACTTTACTGGCTTGGGAAACCACCAGTTTTTCTCACCAAAGTTGTATAAGATGAACTCAATACGCACTTTGATTAATAGAGCCTACAATGTTTGTTGTGATTTTAATTTATTTCAAGATATGGTTTTCCTCCAGAATTATTTTTCTGAAAACTCATATCCCATTTTTGTATTTACAAAGTTCTGAAAAATTTTTAAATGAAAAGTTTTGTCCCAGACCGGTGTAGGTACTGCTAGTAAAGATGTAAAGTACATTAAATTGCCTTACCTCGGTCATAGTAGCTTATATGGTCCGAAAAAAAAATTACGAAAAAATACTTTAAGCATTGTTTCCTCAAATCAGTTTCCGGTTTGTTTTCTGTAATCCTTTACAATAAGATCACTTTTTTGAGAGAAGTTTACCTGACTGTGGACCTTAATTCCTGTGTCGTTTACTTGTTCACCTGTTCGCAGTGTGGTCTGCGATACGTGGGATCCAGTTCCCGCTGGCTCAGACACAGAATTTTGGAACACAGAGGTCTTTATATTAGAACTAGGTTTCCTTTCCAAACCACCCTTTCTGCCATTAGAGAACACAGTTTAGCACAGACCATCCTTTCACTGACCTGGATTTTCGGGTACTGTCTTTTTGTTCAAATAGACTGACCTTAATTTCAGAGTCGCTGACTATTAAAAAGATGAAGCCGGAATTGAACAACAACTCGTCTGGTATTCAACTAGCTATCGTGTAATTTCATAGTAGGTACTCAATTAGGTCGTTAAATATTTTACTTTTGTGAGTGGTAGTTTGTTTACATTTCACCTTAGTTTTATTTTCATATTTTTATGTTTGTGTTTTTAATTTTTCGTTATTTTATGTCTCACCTTTAGTTTGTATTTACTTGTTCATTTTATGCATTTCGTTAGTATTTTTGCTGAAGATTTATTATGACACCATTTTATTGTAATTTTATTGATTCTCATCCTTGTTTGTTTTTTTCAGCCTAATGATGAGGTTTTATACCTCGAAAGCTCGTACACAAAGAATGTTCTTCTTGGTCTTGGCAATATTAAGATATATATATATATATATATATATATATATATATATATATATATATATATATATATATATATTTATGCATATGCTATATAATGCTGTAGATAGATTTTTATTCTAAGGTAACATGAGCCGAGGGAAATTTATCTTATTTCGATGACAGTATATTCTTTAAGGTTAATCAGCTGGGTGTAGTAGTTTTTTACTTTATTACCCCTTGGATGTATACAACTTCCACCATTATGAATGAGCTGCTTCACTGCAGTCAACCGGGGCCCGAGACTAAATTAAACTAGGTCCAAAACTTGGCTGTAAAAAAAAATAAATCCTATAGAGAGGGTGTAAAATTTCTAAGTCTGGTCTACGCCGAGAGATGAGGCACTTATTCATCTGCCTTAACACACCCTTCACGCTCAATCTACCTCTGTTACACTGTCTTTACTCCCCTCTTTTGCTCGTTTTATAGAGTTTTGGGTGGAAGCGTCTTTACCTCATGACTACGTCACAGTCCACAAGATGTGTCGACTACGTCACTGTTTACCACCGTTAATAAGCTTCACCATTCTCTGTTTCATCATCACCATTATCTAATCACCGTTCTCCTTGTCTCAACATCGAATTCATACCAGCACACGAATGCTTATGTTAATCTCTCACCTTTCCCTTTGTACGCTAAACTGCTGAGCTTGCTTGCAACCAATGGCCACGGAACACTTTAATTTCTGTTTTTCTCTGTCGAACGTATACATACATATATATATATATATATATATATATATATATATATATACATGTATATATGTATATATGCATATATATGTGTGTATAATTATATATATACACACACACACACACACACACACACACATATATATATATATATATATATATATATATTTATATATATATTTATATATATATATATATATCAAAAGAGCATCCACTCTTTTGTGGCTTTTGGTCGATCATCTTTCCCAGAATTGAGATGCGGAAGTATAACGGCTAATTTCAGATTGCTGAAGAATTCAGAAAACTGTATTATGATGAAAGCTGCCCACTAATGTATTTGTATAATTCAGTTATTTTTATACACTGGAAGAGCTTATTTATGCTTAGTTCATTTGATGTGCTCTTTTGTGGATGAAGATAGTATGTCTCTATGATGTTTTGTTCTGATATACCATACATGTAAGTCCTTTTAGCATGAAGAATCATTTGGTTTCAAAACCTAGATCTCATTCACATCATAATTTTCACATCTCTTTCAAAATCATTTCTCATACCTAGCATTTTCAATTTCATCCTTTTAGAATTTTAAAGATTTTCTTGTATGTTTGTGTTTGTCTATGGCCATTTTTGTCCGATAACAAATGACCAGTAAGAACCTCTCTCTCTTCTCTCTCTTCTTTTCTCTTCTTCTTCTTCTCTCTCTCTCTATATATATATATATATATATATATATATATATATATATAGAGAGAGAGAGAGAGAGAGAGAGAGAGAGAGATAGAGAGGGAGAGTGTCTACTGGTCATTTTTTTACCAGATACGTTTATGGTATTGTAATGGCCACAATGCTCTCTTAACTTCTCGAATTCTTCACACCTTTTGCATACACTTGTCACTACAAAGCCTTAGATCCATGTACAAGAAATATGAAGTAAATTCTGATGTCCGTTAGCAGGATTCCAACCCACGTCCCGTGTATCACCACGAGGTCGCGCTGCCGACCTGACCAAGAGAAGGTCAGGTCATGCCTATCCAAAAAGTGTGAAGACTTCTACGAGTTAAGAGGGCATTGTGGTTGTTACAGTTACTCATAGATATATTTATATACATACATATACATACATACACACACACACATGTATATATATATATATATATATATATATATATATATATATATATATATATATATATATATATATATATATGTAATAATAGCCACAATGCCCTCTTAACTTTTCGAATTCTTCGCTTTTTGGATATGCTTGTCACTAAAAGCCGTAAGATCCAAGGGCAAGAAATTGAAGAGACTGTGATGCCCGGTCGCGGGAAACGAACCCGCGTCACCATAATCACAAGGAGGTCACGTTGCCGACCTGACCACGAGAAGGATAAAAGCAGCTATATGACTCAAGTCAAGAGAAATGTCCATTCAGAAACATACGTGGCGCCAAAATGAATGATCTAATCTAATGAAACGCGAGAGCTGAAATAAAATAGCTAGGGGTGTGTCACGTGTTTTAAATGTACCAAAAGATCAGAGTGAAATTTTATATCATTAGAAATACGTTGTCTTTATTCGGAATCATTAGATCTATGTTACTGAATCCAAATTCTGCTTGAAAAATATTTTAGTAAAAAATAATGTATTTTCTGATAATTTTTAATAGGTTTCTGCAAATTATAGGATCATAACCAACATGAAATATAGTTCGATATATAAGATTTTTGAATTATTGTTCTGGACAAGTAATGAGTCCGTGTTTTAGAGAGTGAAGGACTTGTTAATAGGAGATGTCAGGGTAACACGTCAATTTACCTAGTCTTAACGTGCGTTAGGTTTGAAGGTAGAATTGTTCTTAAATCTAGGATTTGTTACTTGATATTATTTCATTCCGACGAAGAGGATATATTTTTTTTCTTGTCTGTTTGGCGGTTTGTTGAGTAAAAGTAAGTATACCTTAGTTTTACCAGACCACTGAGCTGATTAACAGCTCTCCTAGGGCTGGCCCGAAGGATTAGACTTATTTTACGTGGCTAAGAACCAATTGGTTACTTAGCAGCGGGACCTACAGCTTATTGTGGAATCCGAACCACATTATAGCAAGAAGTGAATTTCTATCACCAGAAATACATTCCCCTAACTCTTCATCAGCCAGCCGCAGGAATTGAACTCCGGCCCATCGAGTGACAGTCTGAAGCTCAAGCGATTCGGCCAACAAAGTAAAAGTTATTGGTAGACTGTAACAAAGTGAACTTTCACGGGGCCCTAAGGTCAAATCTTGACCTTGACCCTAACGTTGCAACTATGCGAGACAGAGGCATCATATTTGGCATGCATAACCCATCAGATTCTCGTCTAGGTCAAGAATCAGTGTCAGATATCAAAGGTCTAAAGGGTATTTTAACTTGGTATATACCTTTTGAACGACACAAGATGGACTTCACATTTGGCATTTATTTATTTATTTATTTATTTATTTATTTATTTATTTATTTATATATTTATTTATTTATTATTATTTATTTATTATTTTTTGTCGGGACGGGGAGAGAAGAGACCTTTTTGGGGAATGAAATGCTGAGCCTTGGCTGAGGTCTACGGTATCCGAATCCAACGCCCTTGTTAATTTACAATTCCCGAGCGGCGCCACGTGACATTTAGCGATCGCAACGCCACAAGGTTGGAAAGCGAAACAAAACGGTTCGTCAGGTTTTGCTCACACTGAGTTGCCCATAGTACAAAACATTTCGTATTTTTCCCCCCCTGCCAGTTTTGCTTTTTAGTTTTTTAATGTGATAACTGCACTGAAAGGAAAACGACGGAGATTGTAAAGATTGAATCCGTCGGGGGTACGTGACATGGCAAATGGAAATATGAGAAAATCAAGTACATACATTTTGTTGTGATAGTTTTTACGTAACTCACGGCATTGAGCGTGAAATGTCATTACGGTCAATAAATCATCACATCTAGAGACACGTAAAAGTTTATTCAATATAATTAAGAAAGGATATAATATAAGATCCTTTTATTGAGTGTAAATCTTGATGTATTGCTATGGAAATACTGCAAATCCTTAAGCTTTATGAGGGCTGCTGTCCTCATCGTCAGACGAGAGGTACGGTAAAGCTTAAGGATTTCCAGTGTATCTTTAGTAATACATCAAGATTTAAACTCAATAAAAGGGGTCTTATCCATCTTCATCTTTTAAGAACGTGGCTGTTCTTCATAATCTTCAGATTGAGAATACAGAAAATAGATGAAATCCCCAAGACGGTACTACGTGAGTGCTTCAGATACCAAATATCGGTGCATGGAAATCGAAGCGCATTATCGGAAGAGCGGAAAGGAGGTCGATAAGTCATCACTTATGGAAACTTTGACGCTGTTCAAAATGACTTCATCTTGGTTTCCTTCCTTCCTTCCTTCCGCTCGACGCTCCCGCTGATAATCGGGAAGGGAATAATTTGATTAATTTATGTGGGAATAAAATTTTCGTACGTGCCAATTGGGTCCTAATAACTGTAACTAATTGGCTCATTAGTTGTAAGGTGGTGATAATTGCCGCTAATGGTCGGGTTGGCTGTTGCATCGCTCCCTGGCTGCCCGAGATGGGGGAAACTTTCTTTGATCCCACAATAATTCTTCTCATTAAGCTACGAAAGCTCGCGGCGAAATCGTCCCTTCGTTGGCAGTATTTTGCTCCCGATTATTTGATTTATCAGAGGGTCATATATATATATATATATATATATATATATATATATATATATATATATATATATATATATACTGTATATATATATATATATATATATATATATATATATATGTATATATATATATATATATATATATATATATATATATATATATATATATATATATATATTATATATATATATATATATATATGTGTGTGTGTGTGTGTGTGTGTGCATGTATTTATATACTGTATATGTATATATTTATTTATATATATATAATATATATGTGTGTATGTATATACAGTATATATATACATATATGTATATTAGATATATATGATATATATATATATATATATATATATATATATATATATATATATATATAATCATTATTTTTGTGTAAATATTCATGTATGCCCGTTGTTATTATGTACTTCAATGCAGTATTGAAACAACTTAAGAATTTCTGTGAGATTGGTTTGAATCGATTTGCATAATTATCCGACTACTTTTATCTTTGAAAGGTCGGCTTTTTTTTTTTCTTAAGAATCGGTGAACCGTCTGATTGTTAACCCTGAGTTTGGATTCATTCTCCTTTATCGAAGTTATTTGATTTTGTGCCAAAAGATTGTTCTAGTAATTTACTCTTGGTAACTACTTCAGCATCGTTAGATAAACTCACTTTCATACTAACTTGTTATGATATGCATTAGAATTTAAAAGTTGAGTGTCAGAAAAGACGAGAGAAAGTATTCATATTCATTCATTAACTTAAGGAAAAAAGAAAGCGTGTTACTTATTGCACTAATATCTAGATAGAAAAGAAAACGAGGAAAATGAATGGAAGATTAAAGTTTACCTTAGAATCCTAAGCAAGAAAATACCCAGAAAATTCCCAGATCAGGTAAGACTTCGAGCAAATAATTTTTAACATTCAGAAGGGCTTACGGAAACAGAAACTTCTTTTGTTCCGTTATGTTTGCATAAGAGCTCCGCTTCACCTTTCTTTCTTCGCACACGTATGATTTTTATGCAGGCTCTCGGAATTTTTGAGAATTTTCACACTGTGCAATTATTATTTAAATATCGTGGGATTTGCACAGAGGGATGCATGCACGGAAAGAATCCCAAGGGCGAGTTGGGTGAAGGTAACGTTTAGGGATTTAAGGTAGAGAGGTGCTGGAGAACTGGGTCTCTTTCTCAACTACTGACGGGTGCCTTAGGGCTCAAAGAGGTTTGTAACCTCGCTTGTTAACCTTTCATTTCATACCATTTCGTTGGCGCGCCCATAAATCACAAATAAAGTAATCACTTTCATGTCCTTAAAAATTTCACCTAATTCTAAATAACTTACGGGCTGCTCTATGAGCAAGAGCCCGTGCTGGCATAAAGCCAGCTTAATCAAAAATAACAACGAGGGTCAGAAGGCAAGAGTAATATATCAAGTTGAAAAGTTTGGATACCAGCGGCTTACACATCGATCAAAAAGACTATGAAATGTAGGGTAGTGGCAAAGATAAGCAAATAGCTAAATGTCTGTTAGATGAGGCAGTTGTGATTTTTTCATAAAACGATGAGGTTTGAAGATATTTTTCCGCGGAACGATCATGTTCTAAGACAGAGACATAGACACCGCACAAGAGAAGCGTTAGTTAATGGGCAATGGAAGTACTGATTCTGTTCTAAACCTGAGAGTCAGTTTTATCACATTTTTTGTTTTTCTTGCTTTCCACGGATTTGGGCATAGCCTGGATCATTAGGGTGCCGTTGCCATTTGCTTTTGCTCTTAAAACCTGAATATTGCACTCCTGTGAAGAATGCGCGAAACCGTGAGTGATATGGTTTAAACTTTTCTCTAAGAACGGTTGAATGAGGAGAGCCAGCGGTGGAAGCATGATGAACCTTTTACAATAAGTTTTTTGAAAGAATGACAGAATTTCTAGTAGATGTGGGTGGGAGCAAGAGGTTTTGAGTCAGTTTAATATGCTCATGGAACTTTATCGTTATATCAAGGGTCCAAAAATCTATAGTTTGCACTTATAGGTTGACCTCAGAGGGCTATGTTTTCCCACCCTCTGTAAAATCAGTTAAATGTACAGGTAAAGACGAAATCCATAGGGAAAAGATATCCTTTTTCAGTCACATGAACCCTGTCCATAACACATTTTAGCACGAAGCCTTGTACGCTGACTCCTTCCGTAGGAGTCTGTAACAAGGCTAAAGCACTTGCAATCTCCTGTCGAGGGTATTTAGTCCGAATTTTTTTCACGAGATTATTAATGGATCCCGGAAGGAATCAAATATGTGTTGAATACACGTATTTCATGTTGTTCCTAAGGCTTAATTTTTACGGGAATGGAAAATTACAGTTACTGTTAATAAGTTTTATGCAAGACTGTTGCATATCTAGATTGTGGTGTATTTATACGGTTTAACCCTTTGTCTGAATAACATTAATTGCTCATAAAAATAAATAATCATTAACAAATTAAGGAAATCCTAATTGTATTCAGATTATAAATAATATTTGTTTTAAAAAATATGAAATAATTACAATATCTAATTTCTCATAAATTTGCACAATATTTCATCACCGTTTGTCAAGACTTATTCTCATAAGTATTCATTTCATCGGCATCTTAAGATCTTATGATCACGAGCAATATGATCTTCAACTGAAGTCTAAATTCTTTAATCATCTTCCTCTTTTCTCTCATCTTTATTCGTACACATCATATTAATCATTTGTACCTTTTCCTTCTCCGCCAAAACTTTCTACCCCTATGCCCACTCTAGTCCCTCTAGCGGATAACCTCGGAGTCAGAGCAGAAGTATATCTATCTTACTTGGTAGGTACGAGTCCAGACGTTCATATGGGAGAGAGGGTTAGCTAGGAGTAACGAGAGAACTTTGACAGACTTAGAATATGGGTGGATATTTATCAAAGTGAAAGCACTGGATAAACATGGTTGGCAGACTTTCACTGAGGCTCTTTGCATTACATGACATTGATTTTGGGACGAGAGCCACGGAGACTGTGCTTACACACACTGTTTTCATACATACATGCATAATGTATACTGCACAATATATAAATACAGAATGTATCTATATATTAGATGTGTGTGTAAGTACGTTCTTTGTGGGTCTCGCTCAAAGATCGATCCCACGGGGAAGCGGTAGCGAAATGACATCTAGTTGTAGATACGCACAATATATATATAAACACGCGTCTACATTAACCAAAGGCTAGGTGGGATTAGCCAATTAGATTCATCATCTCGAGTCATCTCCATCGTGATGGATGAAAAAATTGGTGTGGACTTTGCTGGTTTCCCCTTTTCAGTGCTGATGCGTTATCTTTATTCAAAACTTTTACATTAGGGTAAATTTTTTACTTAAATCTCGAGAAACAAAACTAAGAAGGATATCCATTCATAGAATTATCACTCTGCGTACTAACATTTACTAAGGAATTTTTTCGTATAGTTATGTGTAATTAAAGGTGCTGATCATAGAGAAACTTAGTATTGGTTGTTAAGACAGAAAAATGGTTTACCTTCAAAATCAAGAAAGTATTGTTGCTGCTGGAAAGAGAACTTATGAACCATTACATGGAAACTACCAGATGCATTTCTTTGTTTCAGGTATGCCCTTATTATCCTTCTGTTCATTTCGACAACTGAGTGACTTAGAGGACACAAGGTATCTATCTACCCAAGGAAAACCATTTTGCTTGCATTAAGCGTTTTGTATGGGTTCCATGGCAATGTGGTGTCTGAAATTTTCTGGTGTGGCCTAAACTTTCAGATGTACATTTCTTATTTTCTGACTTCCCTTGTGAAAAACATCAATGTAAGCGGAAATGTATTTACGGAGACTTTTTCCGATTGTTTAATTATGGTCAGGAAACAGCAATTATTGGGAATTGGCTCGGAAAGGGAACAGAATTCCTGATTGGTCCGATGCTTTTGAAGTTGAGTTTCTCATTGATAGATGTCGCACTCTCCCCAACCCCCTTTTTTTCCCCTCTCCTTTTACTTTGAATAGGCACGTCAAAAGAATACCATTTTTCCAGGACAGGACTTTTTCTTTACCGGGTTTTTCTTTCATTTTTCCCCGGCGCTTGGGCATTTTATTTGACAATTGCTCTAATGGAATGTATTTTCAACTTGTTTGAAAGTTTGCGCATGCCTGGGCCTTTAATTGCTTTGTAGAAAGAGTTCAGTGAAGGTCTGTCAAGCCATTCCTTTTCCTGCTAATTATTTTTGAATTCTGATTAGAGCTGAAAGAAAAGAAATATTCAGGTTCTGTTTTTTCGCTCTTTTTCAAAGATTATCTTTTAAAAGGGAAGTCATGTTTTAAAAAAAAGACTTTCGATTTTTTCCCAAAAGAATAGAGCTATGAAATCGTATTCTTTCTTTTATTTTTTCTTCTCAGTACTTTATCTGTGTGTACTGTCCATCATGGCCAACATTTACCTTTGAACAGCGAAATATATTTCTAAAAAGTTCAGTGGAGCTAAAATGCCTCTCCTGTTTGTTTAACTTAAGTCACTATATCGTATAATGCTTGTTTGTGAATTGATATCATAATGGAAATTAATGAAAGTAATCAGTTGAGTTACTAATGCAAATTAATGTATCTTCGGTTCTATTTGTTTGATCTTCTACATCTTTATGTTACTTTAACATTAAGAAGTATTCGATATAAAACTCGTTTGATAGGATGTGGATATAGTTTAGTAATTACATACACAAGAAACATTTTATTTACATAAAAAAATTTAAGAATTTCGCTAAACTTGTGTAGATGAACATAAAAAAGATAAATATATGAAAACCAGACACTGAAAAGTATTTCGAAATGCGTTCCACGGAAATCAAACAGCGGTAAGGGAACTCGAGAAGTTGAAGCTATGGAATAATCGTGAGAAATTTTCAAGGGGGTGTGCCACTATGAAATACGACTTCCAGTGGCATCAAGATGTAAAAGGTAAGGAGGATGAGAAACGCAGATTAACTGCAAAACGTTTAAATATTTAGTGATTTTGGCACAGAAGTGAAATATTCTCCAACGTATTATTTTGGTACACCTCAAGCTGACTGATTCCATAGTACTCAAAGAATCCTACATTTTAATTAAGTACATTTATTTAAACACACAGCTTGAGACACTGAATCCCTTCATATTGGTAAAAGATATGTAATCAATGTAATATGCTCAACAAAAAGGAGGCTGAGGTAAAATCTCTTGGCTTGTTATGCGTTGCATACAGTGCAAATACCACATTTACTCTTTTACGGAAATTACCGCCAGAGAACTACAACACAAGATACACTCTTGGCTAGCTTCGTCTGTATAGCCATCCTCAGAGAACTGGTACGTAACAGAAGTGGTTGCTAGTGTTTATATTTGATAACAGACAATAAGAAGAAATCAAATCATAGTGGTTAAATATTTTTACAAAGGAGATGGAGTGAGTAAACATTTCTGACGGTGTATTGGTTCTTACTGTGGCCTGTCGAAGATATTTTGGATATCTCTTCCATTACGTAGCATCCCTGTGAAGATGTTTGAATATACAGAACATGTTAGGAACATATTTTGTGTTTTAATTTTCCTTGGTGGTAGTTTGCAGTTAACATCATACGTCGTTGTAATTTTGCTACATACTGGCACCTTTAGGCATATATATATATATATATATATATATATATATATATATATATATATATATATATATATATATATATATATATATATATATGTGTGTGTGTGTGTGTATGTGTGTATGTATTAAGTAGAGACTGAATAGAGACTCACTGAGTAAGAGGATGCCAAGGTTGGCATTACTGAAGGGATTGTTGAACCGTTTCTCCTTTATGAAAGTGAAGCGTGGATTTTGAAGGTCAGTTTTAGGAAAATATTTGAAATTGAACTGTTTATTTAGTAAGTGTGACTTAAGGAGGACTGGAAGGTGAGAAATGAAGAGGCTTTTAATAGTGGCTAACGAGATAGCAGAAGTGATAGGATGGCTCTGACTGTTTTGGGATCATTTAGTCATGTGGAGAGAATGGAGGACTACAATTTAGTGAAACACAATGTTGGTCAGAAGTGTCAGGAGAAGGATGAGAAGAAGACCTGGAAAGTGCGGGACAGATACAACGAAGCGGTATTGGAAAGAAAGGTCGTTAATATCCAGGAGGCATGGGATTGTGTGCCAGATAGAGATGTGCTTAGGTGGTTCGTTGTACTACTGATGAACTTTCGTGCAGGTATACGAAGCAGCTAATGATGTGAAAGTTTTTGAACTGGGTATTCACCCACGATTCCAAAGGTAAATCATGAATGTGGCAGTGATTTTCATGTTGGTTTTTCTCCTGAGGAGAAATGCCTATATTTATATATATTTATATATATATATATATATATATATATATATATATATATATATATATATATATATATATATATATATATATATATATATATATATGTATATATATATATATATATATATATATATATATATATAAACATACACACAATATAGAGTGTTTTATATATATATATATATATATATATATATATATATATATATATATATATATATATATATATATATATATATATATATATATATATTCTTCTTCATATATATATAATATAATATAGAGTGTTTATGTACATGTATATTTTGAATTTATTCATCCTGTCTTCTTTCACACTGTGGAAAACGGTCATTCTTGCACCACCAAACAGGTCTCTTGGTCTTTTCCATACGCTTTTGCAATTATTCTGGTTCCGAGTCGTAAAAGTCTCCCCGGGGTGGTGTGTTTAATTGTTGCCACATGGCCTAGTTGACTACGTACAGCCAGGTCAGTTTCCCGTAACATTTAAAACTCGTGTTTTGTAAAAGCTGTCTATTTCGTATATTGTTCGGATTTGCGTGTTTTCCAGCAATCACTGTGATTACCTTCGGTAACATCAAACTTGTTTGTATAATTGGAACAGTCCAAATATGGATTTTCGGTGTACTGTGATTATGTTGTTCAAAGTGCGCTTTATTTTTTTTTCAGGTTCAGGATACTGGAATTGTAGGTCATTTAAGTGGAGATAAAGTTGGGTTGGTTGAAAATCCCTTCCATTAAAATATAATCGACAGTGTGTTATCTCTCTATCTCTTTCTTTTGTCTTCCATAGCTCGTAATAATTTTAATAATTATCATTTCCATCTTAACTTTTACTTTTGACGGTACTGCCTAATTTGATGATGATTGTTATATTAACATTTGCGTAAGTGTACGATCCATACAAAATAATTTTGAATTCAAAAGCCAAAAAAATGTTCTTGCATGCTAAGGCGAACTGGCATTGACATTTAAGGGGAATTACCAAAGTAGAAACGGGGACAAAAATAATGGAGAGAATTGTGGCAAAGGAATGTTTCGAAAACCTGCGTGAAATTAATGATTACTCAAGCATATCTATTATTAGTTGTTAGAGCTTGGTGTGCATTTCAGATACACCCCACCTTTTTCCCTTAGTTATGACCCTGCGTATGAGGATTCCTTGGTTAGACAGACATTTCTGTATATTAATCTGCATATATGTGACTGTCTGACCTTTTGTTGTTGTGTGAGTAGCCCGTGAAGTTTGCTTTGTCATTACTGAGAATTATAATTATCTCTCTCTCTCTCTCTCTCTCTCTCTCTCTCTCTCTCTCTCTCTCTCTCTCTCTCTCTCTCTCTCTCTCTATATATATATATATATATATATATATATATATATATATATATATATATATATATATAAAACTTCAAGACGGTAGTCAACGTATACAATGTCAGGACTTGCAGTCCTGAACATCTGTTATATTACAATCATCCTTAACGATATCATATATATATATATATATATATATATATATATATATATATATATATATATATATATATATATATATATGTGTGTGCTATATGTTTGTAGATTACATACATATGTACGTCTTGATTTCTTTTGCCTAATGCCGTATATCTTTACCAGTAGATTGGAAAAATTACTCATTTTTGCAACAGTAATTTTATTATATATCTCTCTGTAATCATTTACTGTATAAATCTTACATTTTTCTGTGGTGAAAATTTGTCTTGATAATTTGAGACGCATTAATGTTTAATTTTTCTGCCGCTCCTCTTTCATCCATATTGTTTTTTTCCTTGTTCTTTTCCTCCCTTTATTCCCCTTGGTTTCTTTCCTTTTTTGTCTCCTTCTTGTTTTTTCTATTTTTTCCTTTATCTTTGTTGGTTCATTCCTTCTCCTCCGTACTCTCTGTCTTCGTATTTTCCCATTTCCTTTTCGGCGTCCTTGGTGCCTTCCATCTTCGCCGTCGTATATATGTGTATTTTCCATTTTCATCTTTACCGCCCTTGGATTCATTCTTATTCATAGTCAGTCTTTTATCAACCCTGTTTCTTTCCTTTCCCTTTTCCACCTTTGGTATCTTCATTCCAGTTTCTCCGTCATCGCAATGTTTTATTCTTTCTGCCCTTTCCTTGCTTTCTCCTTCCTTTCTCTCTCCATTATTGCCCCGGTTTTCTTCCCTCTTTCCGTCTCTCCTTAATCTGCCTCACCTGCTGTGGATGAAGGCTTGGCCGTAAGGAGTGAATCCCAGGGTGGGGCTTTGTCTTAATTGATTTCATTAAGATGGCGATGATGGCAGAGAAGCCAAAATGGAGAGGAAGCTCCTTATTAAGGGACAGTTTTTTTTCCCTTGATCTCTCTCTCTCTCTCTCTCTCTCTCTCTCTCTCTCTCTCTCTCTCTCTCTCTCTCTCGTTTCCAAAGCTCATCATTACTGCATTTGTGATTATGTTGCTAGATACACTACACTGAATTTTTATGTATGCATGTTTATGTATATATGTATGTATATAATTACACATATGTATATATACATTATATACACACATATACTTATGAAAATGCGTTTTGTGTATATGAACGTTTTCCTTCAAAGCATTGTCAGTTAACAGGATTTCTTTCTTTGGAGATATTTACGCAAAAGGCAAAGGAATACCCAATTTCTTTATTTGTAATGAAATATTTCCTGGAAAGAAGATATTCATGTTTCTGTGTTATTGTTAATTTTACTTCTCCTTAAGGAGATTATCTCCATAGCGCTCTAAGCAAGTTGCTGCCAGGTTCTAGAGTTTGATAATATCCTCAGAGAGAGAGAGAGAGAGAGAGAGAGAGAGAGAGAGAGAGAGAGAGAGAGAGAGAGAGAGAGATCTGGATAATTCAAGTGAAGCTGAAAGCATGTATATTTCAGGTCTTCCGTGGGGATTCTATTTAGTGATTTCATTAAGAGACAATGATCGTGGTTGAGAACGCCGGAGACAGCAGAGTGCCATTTACTCTGGCGTTAATTGGCAGTTGGCACCGAGATATGGCCTGCCACAACCTGTGCCGTCGCACTGTCGCTATCTCCTTCTACTATTAATACTGATGCTACTCTCTGTCTCTCTCCCTTTCTGCTGTTGGTAAATCAGCCATTTTCTCTGGAATTGCTCTCATTTATTGTTTACGTTGCTGGCTAGAGGAATATTTCCGTACTCTGTGGATTTTCCTTCATCTCTTCTTAAAGAATAAACTTCTTTATTGTGTGTTTATAAGTGAGACGCTGAAAGCGTGAAATGTCAGTGCTGAAATTATTTGCTGTATTATAGCAAACGTTGATAAAAGTGTGGAACGGCCTCAAAGCTGTTGTAATAATAGAACTACTGTACTTTTATGGTCAAGAGAGGGTTACATTTAGCTGGGTTTTCGATGAACGCAGGCCTGACGTTGGTTGCCTTGCACAGCTAAGCTAATTCTGATGCAGCAATGTGCGTTTTGCTAGCTTGTCTCCTACAGTCCTCTTGTAAGTGTGTATGTTTATGCTCTGCTAGGTTACATATAGTGATTAGAGCATTTCATATTTTTCATCTACGTTTAGTATAAAATTGTAAATAATTTTATATGCTTTTCAGCAAAAACAAATGATCAAGTTGTTGTTGACATCAGTAAAAATATGATGAATAGTAGGTTTAAATTCCATTTGAATTGCATTGTACTATGCTAACTAGAATCAGCATTACAATGATTTGAAAAATTACATGACATTCAAAGAGACCTTCACTCGGGCATGCATTGTTCAATTGTGATTCATTTTATGAATGAACTTGTAGACACAAGCAAAACTCATTCATTCAGTTCGGCAGCATCAAAAGGAACGTAAAAGACGGACAACAACGACCCTTCTTACTACAGTAGTTACTAAGGGAAATGAAGGCAAATTTCTGTCATATTTTTAATCTGCTGGCGTGTTGAAAGGTCAGTATAACAGTTGCTGTACTGAAAGACAATATCGTTTTAAGTTTAGCGGTTTTTTTATTTGAAGAATTTCTTTTGTTGGTGGTTGTATGCACACGTGTGTGTGTGTGTGTGTGCGTGTGTGCCTTCTCGCGCTTGCATGTGTGGGTATGTATGTTTTAAAATTTATAGATATTATAGAGATGTGGACTATAAAATAGAAGAGCAAAAAATATTTAACCTGGTAATCATGGCGAAGGTTTATTTTCAGAGGCAAGGGAATCATTCTAGAAATGATTCAATGTAGTTTTATTGCGAAAGGATATTTCAGGGTGAATCCCCCATTCCTTCATCTTCCAGACCTTTTCCCCGTAGGAATTCTGTCCTCTCACGCCATCAGAATGTGAAGGATGGAACACTTGAACGTAATTGTCACAATGAGGTAGCAATTTATGAGTGTAAATAATGAAAATAAATATTATGGTAGCCCACCGCTTGCGAAGGAGGTCGTATTTTACAAGAGAAGTGACCACGAGAAAATTGGACTTGGGTTTTTCCCAAATGCAACAACAATAGTATAGTTATGGTGAGAATCTCTCTCTCTCTCTCTCTCTCTCTCTCTCTCTCTCTCTCTCTCTCTCTCTCTCTCTCTCTCTCTGTAAACATATGCTGTGTGAAGATCTGAAATCTCTATGGTGCCCAATAGATTCAATGTATCTTAACCGCAGTTATCACACCAAGGAGTTTTCTTTCTGCTTCCGTTTTGACGTTCTTCAGTCCTTCCCTTCTCAAAAAGATGGGTCTCTGTCTCCCTACGGGTAAAGCTCCAGTATTTCATTCTTTCCGCTTTCGTTTCTCATTTTACATATCTTTTCCGTTATTCTTACCATTTCCATTTCCCTCTCCTTCACCTCACCCATTTCCCTTCCGATTACCATTTTTAGTTTTCTGTAAGGGAAAACTGTTGCGCCGGCTTTGTCTGTCCGTCCGCACTTTTTCTGTCCGCCCTCAGATCTTAAAAACTACTGAGGCTAGAGGGCTACAAATTGATACGTTGATCATCCATCCTCCAATCATCAAACATACCAAATTGCACCCCTCTAGCCTCAGTAGTTTTTATTTTATTCAAGGTAAAATTTAGCCATGATCTTGCGTCTGGCAAGGATATAGGACAGGTCACCACCATGCCGTAGTTAAAGTTTCATGGGCCGCAGCTTATACAGAATTATACCGAGACCACCGAAAGATAGATCTATTTTTTGTGGCCTTGAGTATACGATGTACAGAAAACTCGATTGCGCCGAAGAAACTTCGGCGCATATTTTACTTGTTTTTTTATATTTCTGCTCCCCTTTGTCATTCCCTGCACCTTCCGTCTTTCTCATCCCCTTACCTTTCCTTCCCGTTCTCTACCCTTTCTTCTCATTTTCCTTCCCATTCTCTGTCTTTTCTTCTCATTTTCCCTTTCCTTCCCCTTTTTTCCGAGCCGAGACTAAGGGGCATCAAGTTGCCTGTTATGCTGGTCTTCTCATATGAGAGAAAGAGAGAGGTGTGTATGAGCGTGAATGGTAGCAATCCAATTATTTATACTCGAAAATTCCTGTGATGGAACTCTTGCCTCAAGAAATTGGGTTATAATCTTTTTCGCTGCTTCATACTTTGGGTATTAGTCATTCACCTAACCTAGTGACCATCAGTCTTCGGGCTTTACCTGGAATCGCGTTCATTCAAGGCTCATTGCCAA
>NC_089747.1:18657500-18675000 GCF_040412425.1 Macrobrachium rosenbergii
TGTTTCAAAGAAATTTCTTGAACGTCTCACGTTAAAATCTTGATAAAAAACTTATTCACTTATTTACATTGAAATCTCATTTATAACATAACTCAGCGTAGTCCCTTATTTTGAGGTAGAATCCTTGGCTCTTTAAACCTGCGACGAAAATTTACCTCCATAATTAAAATTCTTTAGAGTGCTCCAATCTAATCACAATAACTGTTTGTAGAATCAGCTGACCCAAATTCCCGAAAATCTGGACGCAATTAAGCGAGAAAAACGTACGCCGAAAAATTCGCGAAAGGAAAAGTGCTGCTGGTCTGAATGAGAACTCCGTTTGTTTGTGGGAAGGTTTTTTTTCTGTCCGAACGTAGGACAGAGCGCTTTTTATCAGGTTTGTGCGAAAATCGGCTAAAGAAGGTATCGCTTTGAACACCCCTTTTAGTTTTCTGTAAAAGAAAACTATTGTGCCGGCTTTGTCTGTCCGTCCGCACTTTATTCCGTCCGCACTTTTTTTTGTCCGCACTTTTTTTATCCGGCCTCAGATCTTAAAAACTACTGAGGCTAGAGGGCTGCAAATTGGTATGTTGATCATCCACCCTCCAATCATCAAAGATTCCAAATTGCAGCCTCTTGAATCAGTAGATTTTATTTGATTTAAGGTTAAAGTTAGCCATAATCGTGCTTCTGGCAACGATATAGGACAGGCCACCACCGGGCCGTGGTTAAAGTTTCATGGGCCGCGGCTCATACACCATTATACCGAGACCACCGAAGATAGATCTATTTTCGGTGGCTTTGGTTATACGCTGTAGCGGCTGTACAGAAAACTCGATTGCGCCAAAGAAATTTCGGCGCATTTTTTACTTGTTTATTTGTTGTATTTGAATGTTTTTTTTTATATATCTCCACTGGATGGTGACGCGTTCACTAGAACAAGTAAACGAAGTTCATGTTTAAGATACTGAGTCTCGTGTTTGCAATTTTTAATATAATTACAATAAGCCTAGCAGAATAACCCTGGTCATTTTGAATTTTATTATCCCAGGATCTGTTAAAGCTCCCCCCCCAAAAAAAAAAACAATAGATAAATAAACAGAATAAAATAACGGCAGAGAATAAATGTGTGAAAGTTGATCAGTTTAAGGGTATTCTTTGAGGGAACGTTGACTGGAGGTCAAAAAGGCTTGCTTGTGACCATTTTGCTGACAGTCTAAGCTCAGCAACAGTTGAAAATCATAACGTGTATGTGTGTTTGTGGTTTTACTCTGTGTATCAACGAATAATGTGAATGAGTAGACTCGATACTTTTAAAACTTCGACACAAGATGTCACACTGATTCCATGATTGCAAATAACTGAATAAGTTTATAGGAACTGTAATTGGCCAAATTCAAAGAAGAAAATCTCCGGTTTTCTAATGATGAGGGCGGAATATTCCTTA
Source organism: Macrobrachium rosenbergii (assembly GCF_040412425.1). NCBI lineage: Eukaryota > Metazoa > Arthropoda > Malacostraca > Decapoda > Palaemonidae > Macrobrachium > Macrobrachium rosenbergii. Next base: position 18,658,927 of record NC_089747.1, read on the forward strand.
TAGTCTTGAGGAGGATGATCATTAAATTCTTGAATGACGATGAGTAATCCTGTAATCTCCGGTTTAAGGACTTTGGTTCTCCCAATTCCACTGTGAAAATATATGAATCCCTAAAGCCAGAATCAGAGAGGAACTTATAAAATTTCCAACAGCAATAACTAAGAATCTTTATGACAGCAGAGGAACAGTTTCCATTTCCCCATAACCTGGGATTAAAGGCCTCTATCATGCAGATTTAGAGGGAAAATTTCTATTCCAGAGAGATCTTGCGTTTGAAATAATAAGTTTGAGAAATTCTTTGATTCTCCATTAAGACGGAGGACTCTCCAAATTTTTTCTTCATGGAAAATAATTCTGAATTCTGTGTGCGATGTGCTGAAAAATTGTCAGATCTGAATCCGAAGAATTTTCCATCCTTGGTAACACTAAGCCAACAGTCCTCTCTCTCTCTCTCTCTCTCTCTCTCTCTCTCTCTCTCTCTCTCTCTTACGACGCCAATCTCGGCGGCTGGATATTGTCATTCATGAGCCGTGCAAGTCGCAATCCGCGCCAAAAGTGTCGAGGGTCTAGATATTCCTCAGCTGTTCGCCTGATGTGTGCGCTTATGTTGAGATCCAGATGATGTTTTTTTTTATTTTTATGGAACCCCTCGTTTCTCCGCTGTATTATGAATTACTGTTGTAATATCACTCTACGGAATTCCTTGCATGTAACATATATGAGGGTATAGTCATGTTGCCATTGTATTTGATAATTTTTTTTTGGTTATAAATTTAAGTTTTATTCATCTGAGACATTTTCATTGTTCGTCTTTCCATTTTCATTGTGCGTCCTCCTTTCGCGGAGTGCTTGATAAGAAATGTTGGGGGGGAAAATTTTCCGCTTAAAGAATACAAACCCTTACCTTTGTGTGTGTGTGTGTGTGTGTGTGTGTGTGTGGTATGAGTCAGGGTCCACGTTACCCATTATACAGACATTTCTTATATTCATTTCAATCAAGACTTTTGATCTCCAATAAGAAAATATATCTTACTTTTTCTTTTCTGTTATATTTTGCCTGCCCGCTGCTCGATATTCGTTCGAAATTTTTAATGAAATCCAAAGGACACGGGCGGCTCAGAAACTTATCTTGGTCTCCTAATCTTGGCCTATCAAAAACTTGAGCTTTCAACTTTTGAGATTGGACTTTGCCTTTGACGAAAAATTAAGAAAAAAAAAAATCAGTCATATGAAAGATGCCTATTCATCTCTGTAGCAGGAACTTGAGTTTTAAATTCTGAGAAATGTAATGCATTAATTTTGAACTTTTGCATCACACTAAGTCCATCCAAAGTAATGAATTTCCAGTGGTGGCAGTGAACGGAACTAGAAAATTTCTGATATTTCATCATCTTCATTACATTGTTTCTAAGTCAAAATCAGACTGAAAGACTAGAGACTTAATTGCTTCTTCAGTGTACCCTTCTCTGGCGAAATTTACTGAGAAATCGTTCATATTACTTTATTCACCACATTGCCATTATTTTCGACAATAAACATAACCATGGAATTTTGGCGGTCAATATTTTACAGAATTTTATTGAATATTACATCTGCAATAGCTCAATTAATTATTTCGGATTCTGTGTTATCCAAGAGACTGGTCATTTTAGTCTAATGAACGTCGCCGCAGGAAAACGTTGTCGTAAAGAAAGGCACTTGGGATTATGGGGACTACAAAGTTTTGGAATGACTTCTTGGAGTTCGCTCGTCTCCTTTGGCGAGTATGGTTTATTCTGGGAGTTTTCCTTGTACCCTTATTTCTAGTACTTACAAAAGAATGTTAATTGTTCATTTGCAGCTGAAGTTTATCTTTGGGTCTTGGTAGTATGTTAATTGGGCGGTGAAATGTCGAATGAATTTTATGGTTTTAATTGTTGAGAAATGTTTGCTTTAGTTCGTTCATTCATATTTTGGGGGCCATAGAATTTTAAGGTACGTAATACCTCACACACACACACACACACGTATATATAATGTGTATGTATGTATATATAATGTATGTGTGTGTATATACGTAATGTATGTATATGAATTCATTAAAAATTACTGTTGAAACAGATTTCAATACACAAATGAAGTAAAGGAATAGAGTTATATTTCGGAAGCAGCTGCTTCAAACAACGGACAAGTAATAGATTAAAAGATACAATAAAAGTTTACACACACGCACACACACACACACACACACACACACACACATATATATATATATATATATATATATATATATATATCACGCACAAATGTACGTCAGTAAACTTAAAGAATCTTTCAGATGGCCAACTATATGGTCGAGGTTAGGTGTCTGCTGACGCAGGATTGTATCCTCCAATCTTTTTTAATGCAAATTATAGAAATATACTTTCTTTGGCACCGGAATTCCAAGACCCTTGTATGATGTATCCTTCGAGAAGGCTTCCTTCATATCCAACCAAATTTTCTGTCGTACCCCATAGGTCAAGTTTATAAGAGTTAGTAAAGTCATAAAATCAAAATCCCTTACCTCGACAGCATTAAATATTTAAGCCAAACCTTAGGACTTGCCCATCCCCACATTATCGACGTAGCTGTAGTTAATGTTCAACAAAAACCAGAGCCCAAAGACAGGCGTATATATAATAAAATCCCCCAATCTTGGCCCTGTGGCCTGCCTTCTGGAAGATTCTTCAACTTTACTGACCCTCTCTCTCTCTCTCTCTCTCTCTCTCTCTCTCTCTCTCTCTCTCGGCGTCAATAACCTAGATGCTGTAACGCCAGTTTTAATAGACATAATCAAACTCTGTCTCTTTCTCTTTCTCTCTATGCATATATATATTATACATATGTATATACGTATAAATATATACATATATATATATACATTATATATATGTGTGTGTGTTTGTGTATGTATGCGTGTATATATACACATACATGTTTTTATTGCCCCATTCTAAAAGATCGTGTAATTCTTCAGCTAGTTTAGCTTTTCTTTGCATATTCTACGTTAATTTAGGCAATTATTTAAGAGTATTTAATATCATATCAGGCACTGAAGGGGCTAATTTGCTTATGACATTAGTATGACTTGAGAGACTTTTCATATGAACAAGTATTTGTGTGAAAGGATCAGTGGGGGTATTTCGTATTGGGGCGTGGTTGAGAGGGCGATATTTTGCCATCGTCTAGGTGGGGTGATGCTGAGGTCAGTACTAACATTTATCGGCGTTACAGCTGGTCTGCATGTGCCGATTTCTCAGTGCAGTAATATTGACGTTTTTCTTTAGACAATAAGATTTGTTTGTGAAGTATTAAGCTGCCTCACGGATATTATATTCTCGGGGAAGTAAACCAAATTACTCGACATACTTATCCTGAACTTGCTGCGGAAAAGAATAAAAAGGCTTTTGATTTTACGTTGATGATTCTCTCTACATGACGAAAAGATCCTGGGCAAAGAAATGCCTTCATGAGTACACTGAATCAGATAGCAGACTATTTCTGATTAGTTCTATGGATGCTAAAGTTAAGGTTACCCAGAAATTTGTGAATGGAGTCCACCAAGCATGTGTTTTTGATAACATTAGGAGTAAGGACATCATGCTGTAACAGGTGAATGGCATTCTGTCAAAACCGTAGTCAGGATAAACATCAACATCATAACTGTTTAGTTTTCAAGGTCCGCATATCAACCTTATTCGATCTATCTGGCGAGATCCCTCGGTTCGTCAGTTATACTTTATAGTCTTTTAGTCACCTTACCTGAAACCACTCCTCATCTCACCATAACATCCAGCAACTTGATGTTCTTACTAACCGCCTTGGTGTCTTTCCCATGTAAGCTTGTGAATAATCTTCACTGGAACCCATCTATTCTTAAAATTCGAGCCTTTTTTCCAAAGATAATATATTAAGACACTCTTCATTGCCATTTGATCCCTGGACCCCATGCGCACCAACAACGCCATCCACAAGACTTATTATACTCATATACTCCAGGAACTCCAAACCTCCAACACTGCTATCTTTTACTCTGTCGCCTACTTTTGCATCTAATTCACCGAGCACAAGGCCTAGCTGGGTACAGACTCAGACTCCAACTCTCAAAGTCATTCTCTTCCATTCATGGACCTTTATACATCCAGTGCCACAATCCTCGATTAACAAGTACTACCTCATCCTTAGTGCTCCGCATCTGATTTCCCCGTAAGGGGGTAGTTCCGTCAGTGCACCTTATGCGGTGTACTGTAGGCATTACTTAAGGGTCTTTGCAGCGTCCCTTTGGCCCTTAGCTGCAATCCATTCCATTCCTTTTACTGTACCTCCGTTCATATCCTTTCTTCTATCGTACTTTTCACCCTGTCCTAACAATTTTTTAATAGTGCAACTGCCAGGTTTTCCTCCTGCTACGCCTTTCAAGCCTTTGTACTGTCAATTTCCGTTTCAGCGCCGAATGGCCTTAGGTCAAAATTCTATATTCTATTCTATTCTGTTCGGCATCTCGGTTCCCTAGACACAGTCGCTCTTTCTCTGTCCTAGTCCTTCACACTACAGTCTTACTTCTGTTGCGTTAAGTATTTGAAAATTCCTGCTTTCTATCTTTTCTATCCTTAACGTTTTCCTCTTCTGCATCGCATCCACTGTAAAACAAACAGCTACAAAAAATTAACGTTTTGAATTTTTTAGGAATCAGTAAAGTGTTTCCGTCTGTTATGGAAAAAGCAAAATGAAAAGTTCATTATATACGCACGTGAATATACGAGTATTTATGTATATATGTATATACATTTATATGTATATATAAATATATATGTATATAAATATATATGTATATATATAGTGTGTGTATGTGTATGCGTATATGAATGTATATATATATATATATATATATATATATATATATATATATATATATATGTTTGTGTAAAAGTATCTTAATAAACTTTTCATTTTGCTTTGTATATATATAAATATATATACATACGTATATATATGTATATATATTATATATATACATATATATATTCCGTATAGATACATATTATAAACTTTTCCTTCATTTAGAACTTAGCTATTGCACTATATCAAATTCAAAAGTATCATGAAGGATTTTTCATTCAGCCTTATGCGTTAAGGGCGGAAACACAACTTCTTTAAAGAATACAGGATGTTTATCTGGCCATATTTTTTGTGGCGATGAAAATTTTTCAGAGTTGTTTTCTCTTCATCAGCATTTGTTTGCGGTGTTCATAAACAGCCGCATCGTTAAGCCATTTTTTTTCCATAAAGTTTTATGTAATCTCCACTAAGCTAAGACTCTATCAAAAGTTTTATAATTTTTCTTTTTAGGGTTTTTTTTTCAGGTCACGTTGGCGATTTTTCTTTCCGGCTTTGGATGTTAGAAGGCTTTTTTTGTGTTAAAGAGTATACGACGCAATTAGCGTTCTTTTTAGGAAGAGTATTCGTTGAAGTTTTGACAATGATGAGTTCCGGGAATTTGGAGCCGTGTCTTGTCTTCACAGAGGCGGCCATCCCTCACTTGAATTTCACCCACGTTTTTCTCGTCGTCTGTATTGGACGAAGAATTCAGTTACTGTATGGTACGATATTATGCGGTCTTCTGCCATGCTTCTGGAGATATGTGGTAATTCAGAGCTGTCACCCTACTCGTCTCTGTTGGTTAGGCGATTCCAGAGAGCCACACCAGGACCCTTATTCCTCTTACCACCTTACTGAACTTACTGGCGGTTTCTGGACAAGGGGTCATTGTTGGCATAAGGCCGGCTAAAGATAAACCAGCCAAACCATCTACAACTGATACCCTCTCTCTCTCTCTCTCAGCTCTGAAAGGGACGTAAGGGACTTGAAGTTATTACTGGTATAGACACTTTTCTTACGGAATGTGGGACGGCACCTGCAACTTCATGGTCTTATTTTGTTGAGGAAAAAAGTTGAAAATAGAGACGTGAAGCTAAATATATAAAAAAAAGTATTTTTGTATAATAGAAAAATTTGTTTGCTGCAATTTTTTTTGTAGCATTTTCATCTTTCCATACATATGAATGATTTTAGGATTTTTCGCATATTTTATCCACAAGATACAAATTTAGAGTAAGTGTTTTAGAAGAAAGAAAATAGGTTTGTGAATTCTGTGGTGTCTATCTTTCCTTCCATTTATACCTTGTTAGTTGTAAACAGTTAACATTATTCAGCACATTTTGCATTGCAGTATTTTAAGAGATGAATTAAAATGGCCATCTTTAGTATTATCTACCTCACTGGATGATGGTTAACAGTTTTCATAATAAAACTGCGTGATTTCTAGCATGTTGGGTGTGTTTTCATTCTTGCTCAAACTGAGGGCAGTGTCATTTACAACTGAAGTTAACAACTAATCACAAGTGAGGGATTTTATGGAAGCGCATTGGGTTGATTTTTTCAAGCAAATTCCACTGTACCTGCAACCTATTACCCTTTTATTGCCCAGGCCCTTGGAGAAATCTTGAATCAGAAGTTGCAGACATGCCATGACAAAATAGTAAAGTAAGCCCATCGTATTGATTATATAATTTCTGGATAAACAGATATTTTTTTTTTATCTTATGGCAGTTGTTAGTCTCACTTCCGCTGTTTTACATTTCCTCATGTCCTGATGATATACCTTTTGTGTACTTTGGCTTGTCAGAGTGTTTATGTTCAAATCCGAGACACTGCAGTTTCTTTGGAAATAGTCTCAAGTCTTCACAAAGGGTATAGAGCCAACCCCAACAAACTCTGGGTAACAAATGGATTTCACCCAATATACTTTATAACGCATGTTTTTCTTATTTAAGTAATAAGGCACAAAAATATACTACCCCTATGAGATTCATCATGAAATGATAGGGAACAACCCCCTCCCCACCCAAAAAACAGAAAAATTGCTTGTGCTCATATAACAATAAAAAACCGCCGGACACTCAAGTAGTTGACGCCAGAAAAGCCCACGTGAGCTTATCCTTAGGTTACGGGCGCAAGGACATTTTCGGTGGTGACCACGTCACTAACCAACGACCTTTTCCCCTTGTGCGCGCTCGAACTCTTTTTTTTTTTTTTTTTTTTTTTTTGCCAGCCACCTATCAGTTCAAGATGAATCTCGCAGAGGTAGCATCTGTTCGTGCCATATTTAATAAGGCAAAAGAAAAAAGGGTTAATAAACAGTATAGGGTGCGTCCGATTACTAACAAGAGGTTGTCATTGGGTCAATTCTGTACCTTTAGATCATTGAGGGAAAGTATTTTAGATTGAGAAATAATGGTAATATTAAGTCCGCCTTTTCATTTATATAAATTTCACCTTTATTATACTGATGACTCTTATAGATCTTTACTGCTTTTCACTGTCGTGGAATAGGGGCTGCTGGAAAATATAGTTATGTTTTCAGGGTAAACATACTGAAGAATGCTTCCTATTGATGACTATGGAACTTCCATTCCATTTGTTGCTGTAGAGGCCGAGGTTTTTGCATTGGCTGAAAATAATGGTTCAGTTCAGGTAAAAATTCGGCAGTCCAGCAGCTGAGTTTCAATTGTCAAGGTTTCAAGTGTAATGCGCATGGTAGAATGCGCATTTGGTATATTGTTAGGCAGTGTTATAATTGCTGTTGGCTTTTATTTCTTAGGCTAGAGTTTTGTGATGCTATAAAATATGCTTGTTGCATATTGCAGAGTTTTGTAAATAAGGAAGAAATGGTTTCGAAGATATATTTAATAACTTCATTTGAGAACATTGGTCCCCTTGGAGTAGAGGTAATAAGCAAGACAAGGAATTGAGAGCTCATTTTTCTTCCTATATCACATTACCACCAGGTTCAGTTTTATTGGAGTGCATTAAAATTTCGTAAGGAAAATCTCATTTAACTCCATGAATTTACATGAAAGTTGAAGGTATTATTTTTTTGTAGGCTTAGAATAATGAAATAAGGTAGTGGACATCATTCGTGTAATGCATTTATCATTTTTACCCTTATGGTTTCTTACATCTGCTTAAAGTGCATTTTACTCAGTTGAGCCTACCACTTCCTAACAACCTTTTACCCAGGCTCTTTGTTTAAGGTTTTTATTACTGTATTCCTCTGACTTTGGAATAATGTAGAGTTGGAATTTTGTACACTTTGTTCATCTCAGTGGATCTTTGAAGCCCGTATTTCCTTATTTCCTAAGTACACCGGAGGTTCTCTGCAACCTAAGATTTCCTATTTAGAGTTGCAATATGATGATTATTTTCCCCGATAACGTTTTGGCTGAATGATAAAAAATTGGCTCGTGAGCGCTTCCTCATTCTAATGACCAGGTCATTCCTCAGCCTCTGAAATCGCCAGCGCCACTGTTAAGGAAAATGAGTTGGAAGTTATTCTGTTGGGCCACCACCGCGTATAGTAGTGGTTCTCAGTCTTTTTAGTGATGGCACCCTAACTAATGTAATCACTATCGTGGCACCCTCCTTCACCATCCCACCATATCGCATGAATTAATATATATATATATATATATATATATATATATATATATATATATATATATATAGATATATATATGTATATATATATATATATATATATATATATATATATATATATATATATATATATATATATATGTTAATATAATGATAGACACACTGATAATGATTATATGAAGACTCATATGGTTGAGCGGCACTCCCATAACAACAGGCGGGTTTTATTTCTCAGTTACCGTCTGCCACTAAAGCCGTAAGCACTCTTCCGTTTTGGGTTGAAGAATTGGAAACACTCGTTAAAAGCACTTTTATCGAATTCTGTGATCGTCACAGCAAAGTTTGTTCCAGGCAAGGGAAATTAAGTAGCACCGGTGTATAATGAGTTTATCCCAGTAATCCAGAGGCCAACTATGTTTGTGAGTGATTAGATTGGTTTGGTTTGTGTTCCCCACCAAGTTATTATGCTTCCATCTATGTTAATTTATGGAAACGAATAGGAAGGTAATACTGTGATAGCGTATCGCACACTTAATAATGTTATATTCAAACCGAGACTCTTCTGCTTCTTTCGACCTTATTAATCCCACTGTATAGCAGGGAGGGTCGGCCGCTCGAGTCAGCTTTCTCCATTTATTCCTTGCATCTTCTTCCCCGAGCCCCTCATCACCCAACCGAGACTGAAAGGTATTAATTCATGTTTGACTGAAAAAACCATTTTGTGCTTTCAAGCTTTATTTTGCATATAGTTGTCTCATCTAACTTTAAATGTTTTAACGAAAGTGATTTCAAAGGCATGGTTTCCCCCTCACTCTCTCGATTTGTATTTTGAAATATATTGCACTATTATTTTCAGTCACTCACTTGTTATAAAACGACACTGAAACGATAAACCGATGCAAAGGTTTTCTTTTCTCGGAGCAGTAGTCAAATAATTTATGTTGCATATCTTGCTTTGATTTTCTTATCTAATCTAACGGTGGCAAATATAAAATTAAAACAATAATATAGTTAGGCCTATACCTAGATTCCTGGGGGAGAGCGTTCTCTTACTCTCTGTTATCCTAAGCAATCTTTCTTCATTTCCTGTGTGTTCGAAGCCTCTCGTTCCCACCAATGTCACTATTTCAAATGTCATTTTATTATCTGAGCAGACTTAGAGCCACAGTTCTCTAGTATACTTTACTTGTTTTTAATTTCCTTGGGGAATCTTTGCTTTTAGTGAAAACAACTAAGCAAACTTGGTTTCGTCCCTGCTGAATGAGTAAAACATAGGGTGATCGTTATTATGTTGATGAAGCTAATATAGCGGCGTATATTTTCAGTGAGGAGATTGATCGGTGAGTGGTGTTACAAATATAATGTAGGTATTTAGACGTCATGGTTAAGTATCAGTGATAATATATTCGCCCCTTTTTGACCGGTATTTTCTGCTTTTTCTTTTCCCTCATGGATATTTCACAAATATTTCTGTGGGCTGCCTTTACACCAATGCCATACATGTATATGTATATAAGTATGTTGTATATGTATATATATATATAATGTGTATATATATATATATATATATATATATATATATATATATATATATATATACTGTATATAATGCATATATATATATGTATATATATGTGTGTGTGTGCAATATATATATATATATATATATATATATATATATATATATATATATATATATATATATATATATATATATATATATATATAATAATGTGTAAAGTAAAGGTAATAAGTGAATGTGAAAAACTACCGTAACACATCACTTTTCTGTTTTAATTGAGGTCGGTTGATTTCGATGATAATTATAGAACCTAAATTGACTAGGAATATGTACATCAGAGTCGAAATCAACTTATTTATATCTGTCTTGATGGGTAAATGGATTAGTTTTTGTCATTTGTACAGTATATAGAGCGCTAAAGGCATAGATTCGAATCCCGGCTGGGTCAGACTCATGCTCATATAGAGTTCTTTAAGTGTAGATTACTTTGAAAATAAAGTAGGCTAATTCGATTAAACTATTTAAGTGTATTTGTGGTTATATATATATATATATATATATATATATATATATATATATATATATATATATATATATATATATGTATATATATATTATAAACATATATACGTGTATATGGGTATGTACATCGTAGTCTTATATATGTATTCATAATATAGACTCCTCTTTCCTTAATTAGAAGAATCTTAGGTATCTGAGAATGCTATTTAAGGAAACATCTGCTAGAATACTAGATTAGATGTAAGAAATTCCTAATCTTAATGGCTTCAATTCTTGGGGAGAGAGAGAGAGAGAGAGAGAGAGAGAGAGAGAGAGAGAGAGAGAGAGAGAGAGAGAGAGAGAGAGAGGTTGAAATGTTAATGATAGTCTTGAAAGTTGTGGAGAATATTTAAAGTATTTTGTAGTACTTCGTTTCTTTTTATTTTAGATAATTTATTGGTTTTATGGATGCATGTGAATTCCAGAGAAGACTATTTGAGGTTGGAGAACGTTAAAGCAGAACAGTTTATCTGGATTGCAAACAGACGCGGATGCATTGAAAGAGCTCTTTATTCCCCAAGTGAAAGCACCATCACGGATAGAAACTGGTACAGTGTCATTCAGCACAATGACAATCATTCGGGTAATTAATTTCATCGAGTGGTAATTTATCAAACGCGAAACGCAACCCATTCATTGACCCGTAAGTCTAGTATACATGCACTTCGCCCGCTGAGGGTTAGTGCCGTCAGTGCACCTCATGCAGTGCAATGTAGTCATCACTTAAATTTCTTTGCAGCGTCCCTTCGGCCCCTAGCTTCAATCCCCTTCATTCCTTTTACTGTACCTCCCTTCATATTCTCTTTCTTCCATCAGACTTCCCACCCTCTCCGTACAGTTGATTAATAGTGCAACTGCCAGGTTTTCCTCCTGTTACACCTTTCAAACCTTTTTACTGTCAATTTCTTTCAGTGCTGAATGACCTCATAGGTTCCAGCGTTCGGTCTTTGGCCTAAATTCTATATTGTGTTCTGTTCTACATGCACTTGTATCACTTCCCTCCAGAACTGGAAGTGTTGGCTAGTATACACTTCTGTATCACGTCTTTCAAGAACTGCAAGTGTTGGCTGGTATACACTTCTGTATCACTTCTTTCAAGAACTGCAAGGGTTGGCTAGTATACACTTCTGTATCACTTTTTTCAAAAACTGCAAGGGTTGGCTAGTATACACTTCCGTATCACTTCTTTCAAAAACTGCAAGTGTTGGCTAGTATACACTTCTGTATCACTTCTTTCGAGAACTGTAAATTTCGGTTTACTCTCAGCTGCCCCTATGCTAGCACGGGCCCTTGTCCAAATGCACTCTGTACTTGAGGGAAAGTGAAAGAGAATAAAAGGTGTGATGTAGACCTTTGGATTCCGTCTTACCTACAAAAACGAAGAAAAGTTGGTTCTTGACTAGTTTTTTTTATACTGACAGGCTGAGTAAGTCCATATCGTAATAAATATACATGATATACATGCAGTCACAAAAATAATCGTAAAGAATTAAAATCCAAACGTTCACGCCTTTGTACATACGTACATATTTACTCACACACACACACACACACACACACACACACACACACACATATATATATATATATATATATATATATATATATATATATATTTTGTGTGTACGCATTTGTAGTAATACTTGTTTGCTTGAATGTGCCAAGGTCCTTCAAATGTGCAAGCATTGCAACTTTACACAGTTTAAGTTATTTGGGTGCCGTCCATTATAAGTGATTGGTTTTGTTTAAGGGGCTGTTTGTTGTTATTTCTTTCACACTGCTTGGACCGTTGACAAATTTTATGTGACATTCAACCTCAGTGGCATTGCTGTTGAGCTCTCGGTTCTTTATGATAACAGCCCCGTCCCCGCCCCCGGCCCCCCGCCCCCTCCGAAAAAGCACAAAACCTTAGTCGAAAACTCACAGTCAGTGCCGTTCTTTTACGGTTAATGGTAATAAAAATAAAACACGGGTTATACCGAAAACGAAGAGGGTCAAATCACGAAACAAGCCTCGTGATTTGTATCGGTTGCTTACGGCGAAATCACTGTGATTACAGGACGCTTTGGCGGCGATAAATCACTGGCTAATGCAGCCCTGTTCAGCTACCTTCCTATCCCCCTGCCTTCTCTGCCCCTCCTGAAAGTGGACTCGTGCCTCCCGCCCTCCCTCTACCCGTCGCCTCCTTCATTATGCAAAGTTAGTTTTGGAAACCTTAGTCTGGATTGACTGGTAAAATGCCGGCAATGGGGTCATCGCGCAATTAACGCCTGTTCCGAAATTCTGCTTCAAGTTTATGCGGTGGGGCCTTCTGTCATTCTGCTTACCCGTATATCAGTGTCCTGACGATGGACCCATGACTCTCGTAAGTGGGCTTCCCATGGAAACTGCTATATAATAACGTCGTTCTAGAGAATCTAGAGGGAAGGGTATATAGGGTGAAGGTCATTTACTAGAGGGGTTGTATATTTTTCTTTTTCTCACGTTTGTTCAGATATCGTGTAGTTTGCATTACCCTCGCATCCTCGCTTCGGTGGAGGAACGTCTTGTAAATCTGTTAAAAAACTCGAAGAGTTGTAATACAAAAATTCAGTGGACATTCTCTCTCTCTCTCTCTCTCTCTCTCTCTCTCTCTCTCTCTCTCTCTCTCTCTCTCTCTCTCTCTCTCGTTTGTTCATGTTGTGCATGACTAAATGTACATTTGAAGCGTTATTCTTGTGGTTTGTTGTGAATAATTTCCTCTTAGGTATTGATTTTGTGAAAGTTAATGATGCGGTTGGACGCGACCAGCGTTGAACCTCATTTGTCAGCATGACTTGACAACTTCGATCTTCCATTGAGCTTACACACCCACGTACAGACTCGCACATATAAATATTCATCTTTTTAATTGTATATTCCCTTGTATGCATGGGCTGATATATGTACTGTGACTGCATTCAACGTTCGTATTTGTACATTCAGACTTGTTCGCAAATGTGACTTCTACTGCATATAAATACGACGGTTTTGAGTGTGGTCTAAATGGAATTGTTGTCTGTGGTAGGGTGTGCTGTTTTAAATAATACATGCATCCCTCGCAAGACTTCAAAATTATACACCTTTTCCATCAGCCTATCTATCTCCATTTCTCCATGATAGCACAGTTCTGAGGGCACAGAATATAAGAATTGTATTCAAGATCACAGCGTGCACATCTCTTCAAGAGCTAACAAGTGATACCAAAATATTCAGCAAAGCAAATTGTTATCTAAGACAAACAAGTGTAGAGACTGTTTATAGAAGCTAGGAAACCAACATTTAATATCCCGTGATTTCGGCTTTTCTCTTAAATTGCAGAACAATTTAACTGAGGGCAAGTTAAAGACACAAAATGAAATGTCAGATCAAATGTAGCTAAAGTACTCTTCAAGTCAAAGAGACGTTTGCTTAAGGTCATGTTTCCATAGTTATGTTTAAGGTATATTCAACCAGTGGTTTCTCCAATTTTGTCCTTTTGACAAAACAGTTCTTCGATAATACATGTATATAAGTGAATTTTTTTATGGGTATACATAGAGTGAAAACCTTTATTTATAAAATATCACCGATCAAAAGAAAATATTTTAGAAAAAAAAAAGATTCTTGCAAATCAGTCTGGTGCTTTCATAAGATTAAGAAAAACCGTATCAGGAGGAAAAGCAGACTTTCTGGAACTAAGTGAGGGTGGAGCTCTAGCGCCGAAGTCTTGTATAGCTTCATCCATTTCACACCACTGAATCACTGCAGAGAGCGTCAGTTCCTCTGGCACCTACTGTATATTGCACGTACTCTGCCGTTTCCTGAATAATTATTGAGGATCCCATTGTTTTAGCTTCTCTTATTTCTTTCAGTGACAGTGCAGGGAGTTCCAATCTCCGTGTGTCCTTACATGTTAACTTTCGCACCACGCCGGACAGTTTAAATGAATTGTTTAAACTCCAGATATTCTGTAAGAGGGATTACTCTTGAACAGATATATAATGCTGGCATTGGAAGTTTCAAGATTAAAGTCATGGAAATCTTTTGACAGTCTTTCTGAAATATCTAAATCACTTGAACGCCGAGTTCCACCACGTGAGTGTGTGTTATCCTTGTACTGTACGCTTTTCTAATTTTTATATTTCTTGACTTCAGGGATGACTGATTAACAGACATGTTCCAGTGAAGGTACTGAATTTCCCTACAGTGAAGTTTATGATACATTTAATACTTATGTAAAGTCTTGCCTGAGTGATCCCTTTAAATATCTCATACCTTCGGTAAAGCTCATATTACTTCGCCAGTTTTTTTTTACTTTTGTTCAGTCATTTTGTTTTCTTCTCTAACGTTCTCCAACATCGTGATCATCATCATCATCATCATCATCATTATTATTATTATTATTATTATTATTATTATTATTATTATTATTATTATTATTATTATTATTTCAAACATGCTATGATTTATTTGGAAGAGCCCAAAGTCCAGTAACTTAAATTAAACCAGTGCAAAATAGAATCCCTTAATGTGGATATGGAAAAGCAGTCAAGAAAGAGAGAAATAGGAAAATAAAGATGAAAATAATTACAAGTGAGGAGTGACTTTATATGTAGAAAAAAAAATTGATGAGTAAGGAGGAGCACTCAATAACTAAAAGGTTAAAATTCCCTTTCTCTCATATCTACATAATTCCACAGTTGACTTATTTTATGCGTTTATCATTGCCTCAGATTCAGTTGCTGTGTACATCTACTTGAACATGTGGTTTTAGAGGCAAATTAAATCTCTGTGAAATCTTAAATACATTTTGAAAATTAAGAAAGGTGAATTTGAATTATTCTCTGACTGTTGCCAACTTTCAAAAGTGCGATAATTCGTGTCACGATGAAGTTTACACTTTCATTCATCAAAACGACAAATTCACCAAAGTCTGAATTAAGTATTACTTCGCGTGAACCAATTAACAGCTCTCGCCGATTCAATTCACATCTCCGTCAAATATTTTTACTCCATGACCGGGCCACTTGATATTCATGCCCCAGAGGCAGACGGGGCTCGTCCGTCGCCAGTGTCCAGAGTCCTTGGGGACGTCCCTCTGATTTCATTTGAAGATGAAAGATGAGCCCGTTCGAACCGGGGCGGGGCGGACGGGTCACAACAGTAGCCGTTTTTGACGGCCACCTCACGTGTCCTCATCACATACCATTGTGAACTGTTGCGGAATGAATCGAGCGGAATTGCCTGGCGATGCCAACCCATGCATGCGACGCGCGGCACAGGTAAATCGATTAGGCAATGGTGGGTGACAAGGTGGTCATTCTCCACGTCCCCTGCCTCCCCCAGACCGGTCCCCTCCCCCTCCTCTTCCTCCCCCCTTCCTCCAACGACGACCTGCAGCGCGGAAATTCACGGCAGTTTGTGGACCGTAAACTTTATGTATTTACTTTTTTCCATTCTGTTATTTCTATTTA
>NC_089747.1:18680000-18707500 GCF_040412425.1 Macrobrachium rosenbergii
CGTTGATCATCCACCCTCCAACCATGAGACATACCAAATTGCAGCCCTCTAGCCTCGTTAGTTTTTATTTTATTTAAGTTTAAAGTTAGCTATAATCGTGCATCTGGCAACGATATAGGCCATGCCACCACCGGGCCGTGGTTAAAGTTTTATGGGCCGCGGCTCATACAGCATTATACAGAGACCACCGACAGATAGATCTATTTTCAGTGGCCTTGATTAAACGATGTAAAGAAAACTCGATAGCGCCGAAGAAACTTCGGCGCACTTTTTGCTTATAACTGATATATTTGGGGGAAGATCGTAAGACCGATAGTTAGAGGTCTTTGGGGAGCTTATTCCGTAAACATGATGAGCAATCATATATGAAGTAATGTTATATCAGCGTCAAATATTCCATTAGGCTTTCAAAGGTATTATTGTTACGTATTCCATTGTGCATTTTCACATAATCTCTTGAAAATGGATTCTTTCTACAATCACGTTCAAATTTACCGTCTTGTAAAGATGAATCACTTTCTTTCATATCTACTGGCAGTAATCTGAATTACTTTTTGATTGTGTGTATATTTTCTCGCTTGTAATTTATATCTCCGGGTCTCAAAAAGACACGCAGAGAACCGGGAGGTTAAAGCCCTCTCGGAGGTACTTCTTGAAGGGGAAAGGGCGCCTATCTGCCTATCTATCTATGATTGTTATTACTACTGTCTATCTATTTAGCTATCTATCTGTCTGTCTCTATCTGTCTATCTATCTATCTATCTTTTATTATTATTATTATTGTTGTATATCAGGTCCACAAAAATATTCAGTGGTGAATTATTGTTGATTTTATAAAAACGTTACAAGAGGTTTCGAACCCTGTCCTGGGTTCATCTCCAGTTAATTCACCACTAAACATTGTTGTGGACAGTATAGCATATCCCTTTCTCGATCTAGAGGAGAAAGACCTTGTTATTATTATTATTATTATTATTATTATTATTATTATGAAGAGATCTAGACATTCACGATTACGACCCAAACCAGCGTTCTGTCATCGCACAAAAAGTCTCTTGACAGACTTCTCTTGTTAAGTAATAACAACCACATCTTTTGACAGATACACCGAATGTCTGAGGAAATGCAGAGAAAGGCAAGAGAATTATAACCACTGTAAACGTGAACGGTATGAAGGCCGTTTCTCTGGCCCACCGTAACCTAGCAAGATTGCTGGACATTGCAGAGGCTCGTCAGGGCTGTCATCAATGCCGTGACCGTCGAGCTGACGAGCGTACGTCTATTTTTTTCCTTCCCCTATATTAGCTTTATTATCGATTCGCTGGAACAGAATAGGTCGTAGACACCTGCCTACGCACTCATTTGTCATAGTGGATGGAAAACCGCTTCTTTTTGCTTCAACACTGTTTTCAACTTGCTATTAATACTTACACTTTCGCATGCACATATTTTTTTGATATAAATAAAAAGAAGGTCTGTCCTAGTGGATTGAAAACCGCTTCTTTACGCTGTGGTACTTTGTGCATTTGCATTGCTTTCAACTTAATAATAATAGTTACACTTTCGCAGGCTCTTATTTTTTTTATATAAATAAAAAGAACATGTGTCATAGTGGATTGAAAACCGCGTCTTCATGCTGTGGTACTTTTGCGTTTGCATTGTATTCAACTTAATAATAACAGTTACACTTTAGCAGGCACTTATTTTTCTAATATAAATAAAAAGAACATCTGCCATACTGGATTGAAAACCGCTTCTTTATGCTGTGGTACTTTTGCATTTGCATTATTTTCAGGTTAATAATAACAGTTACACTTTCGCAGGCACTTAATTTTTACTATGAATAAAAAAGACGCATTAGAAGTAAAATTGCGATTGAGTTGATTTCCACAAACGATGATCGATTTTCTTCCTAACCTTCCCCTCGTGAATAGACATTGAAACTCACGTGTTTAACCGGTGAATGATATCCATAGCTTCCAAACAGTTGTCATTCCAGACAATTCTTTAATCAGTCATCCAGTCCTCAGTCAATAGCGTGATGGCTGTGGTTCATTTCCATGCCACATCTTACAGCAGTACGTATACATATGTTCCTTTCTCATAGTCATGTCCTGCCTGTGCAGTTCTGCCCTTTGATATAATTTCACAGAGGTAATTACTAATTAGCTTCCACTACAGTGGAATTGATGAAAGAACTATGTCCTGCCGTGCTGTTTTCCCATTTTGCGTATTGAAATAAGCTAACAATATAAAAAAGCTCTTTCGCGGTGTATATTTTTTTAAACTACGAGAAAGTGTTCATATATTTGGGAAGCAAATATATGAAAACCAAAATATCCTGCAATGAACGACTTTTTGGATAGCACTTTTTCTCTGCAGGTGTCATATATATATATATATATATATATATATATATATATATATATATATATATATATATATATGCATATATATATGTGTGTGTATATGTATATGTATATTATTTAAATTTCACAGTATCTGAGAAGTAATGACATTCCTTTTGTATAGAGATCGCCTAAAAAACTGCAATTTATTGTGCTGTAGAGAGAGAGAGAGAGAGAGAGAGAGAGAGAGAGAGAGAGAGAGAGAGAGAGAGAGAGTCGGGGAGGAGCATGAGATAGGTTTGGGTGAAGAGAGGCTGATGGATTTATCACTTCTATAAAATATCATATTTATGAAACGGCCAGAGCTAACTTGGAAAAAAACTATACTGACGAGGAGCGAATACCAGCCGCGTAGGATTTTTACGACGATCCATAAAACGAGAAAAAGAAAGGATTTAAGCTTAAACCTTCAGTGGATATTAAAGCTAAGGTTTTATGCTATATATCAAACGGAGAGGCAGAATTAGCGTCACAGCTGTTGATGGAGCAGAAGAAACGACCAAAGGAGCTCGGAAGGGAATTCTCTCTCTCTCTCTCTCTCTCTCTCTCTCTCTCTCTCTCTCTCTCTCTTATTGGACGGTTTCTTTCTTTGGGATTTTCCCTCTCTGTAACTTACTGTATTCGTCTTTCTCTCTCTTCCTCTTATCTCTCCACTGGAAATTGTTTCCTTTATCTTGTCACATTTGTTTCATTGGGGATTCTGTCCTCTATTCCCATCCATCGTTTAAGCTTTTACTTCTATTCACTACTTTTTTATTGTTCTATTCTCCTCTACTGTTTTATATATATATATATATATATATATATATATATATATATATATATATATATAAGATATATATATATATGTATACATATATATATAATATATACTTTATATACTTATATATAATATAGGTATATATTATATATATATAATATAAGTATATATATATATGTATACATATATATATATATATATATATATATATATATATATATATATATATATATATATATATATATATTATATATATATATATACACTTGCAGATATATGATTCTTGAAATGTGTTTGAAAGATAACAGACAAAATATGCGTTGAAGTAAATGGACCCAAGAGATGATTGTTCTACCCGCATTGGATCCGAAGAAGAATTGGGATACTAAAGAATGAGGAATATGAGTAAGAAATGAAGAACGCGCGAGAAATGTTGAAACACGATGGAGGATTAGAAGAAATGTATTTTAGATGAGAGAGAGAGAGCGAGAGAGAAATTGGAGCGGAGATGAAATACCTGAAATATCTTCAGAAGGGTAACGACGAAAACGTGGAAATGACAGAGATGAGAGCGGACGGAATAAATGTGGAAACAGATAAGATCAAAGGAATGATAAATTAGTCCAGGATTTTCGCCGCTCGGTCTCCATTGAATATGGAAGTGGGTTAAATTCCTCGGGAATTCGAGGCAAGAAAATGCGCATTATTGGAAGGAGTCTGAAACAAGGAAAATCCTTTTCGTTTGGAGTTTAGCGCCACATATTCGTAATAAGATATCTGCTTGAAATAAGAGTGTTTGATGATCAGCGACTGAAATATGTAATAATTAGCTGAATGCCTTTTTAGTGTTTCATGGCTGGATGATGAAATGAATAGCTAGATATTTTACGGCCACAACTTATACCTTACGTCATCTTACGAGTTAAATGTATATTTTTTATGAATGTGGTAATCAGAATACCCATCTAACCACTTCTGGTATTCATTTATGTATGTCACTGGGTGCTGGAATGACCTAAATGTCAGGTTTTTTTTTTTTTTTTTTTATTTAACTGACTATGTGCATTGTACAAACTAAGAAAACCACTTAGGCTACTCCATCATGTCTGAGTCAACTGTTCAGTTGTACGAATTGCGACAGGCCCTTGTGTTGGGGAACATGGAAGAAAATTTATACATATACCCTTATTTATTTATTAATAGCATTCGGTTAGCTCATTCATTTATGCAATTCTGTCATGGATAAGCGTAGAGATAGTTTTTCAGGTTGATAAAGGTAGTTTTATGAGAATTATGTGAAGTCAATTGATGCCATGTCACTAATTGTATCAGAGAATACATTCTTTTTTGTAATAATTACTCCCAGTAATGGATAAAAACGAGTCATTAATATGGGTCCTGATTTTCCATGATTGCGACGGCAGCAGCTTTTACGTTCAGATTTTAACAAATTAATTATTTGAAATGGTATACGGTATATGGTATGTTGCATGATATAAAGCGGTATGGTATATTGCTTTCCACTTTTGTGATGCTGATAAATCCTCCTAGGTCAAAGGTCTATCCATTAAACAATTATGTCGTAGGTATAGATGTTTTCACCTAATGATGCAGTAATAGTAGCATCTATTCCTTGCAGTAAATGCTGTGGGTCATTTCTGTTTATCCCGTAGGGGGGTTAGTGCCGCCAGTGCGCCTCATGCGGTGCACTGTAGGCACTACTTAAGGTTCTTTGCAGCTTGCTTTTGGCCCCTAGTTGCAACCCCTTTCGTTCCTTCTACTGTACCTCCTTTCATATTCTCTTTCTTCCATCTTACTTTCCACTCTCTCCTAACAATTGATTCATAGTGCAACTGCGAGGTTTTCCTCCTGTTACACCTTTCAAACCTTTTACTGTCAATTTCCGTTTCACCGCTGAATGACCTCATAGATCCCAGTGCTTGGCGTTTGGCCTAAATTCTACATTCAATTCAATTCAAGTCATTTCTGTTTAAAATTGTTTATGTTTTAGGCATCGGAGGTGATGAGCTTCATATAAAATATGAATTTCCTCAGAGGCCCTCGAAGGCTTTGGTTTTGAAATAGCGGTGTTTCCGGATTTTTTGGCAAGGTGGTGAAAGTGGGTGGAGAGAGCTTCTGAGACGGTACGGCAATTTTCCTGATTTGATGTGTTTTAAATGTAAGATGCATTTCGATCTATTAGTTCTGGCGTATAGCGGATGTCTTCGCCGTATGTATTACAACAATGAAAATCTCTGCAGTGAATAAAAAATTCACCGCTGTAATTTTCCCTTTATGATAACTTACGGTATACATAGAAGGAATAAGATGCAAGAAAAGTACTGTAAATTCCAAAAGTACTTAACTGATGCTACAAAGCAGCCCTCGCACGTTCATTATTCGGCAGACCCTGGAAGATCGTACGCTGGGGATAAGTTTCCGCCTGAAGTTTTTGCAAAACGAGAGGCATGTATCCCAAACTTACAAGCAAGTTGTGTCCCGTTCGACATGACTGTACATAAGGAAACTTTCTTGGCTGAAAACTGGTCTTTGTACGAATATTTTTCTTTATTCTCCGGTAGTCGGAAGAGTTGCTCAGTGTTTACTATGAATGGTGAAGGCTTTGGAGCTGCATTTGTAAATAGTACTAGATTCATTTGTCACTCTGCTAAAGTCGTTTATTCTTGCATTATGCTACAGTTAAATCTCATAGAATTGAGAGGCAAGAGTGTTCAGTACTGTCGAAAACGTTTTGGGATATAAGTATTTGGTTTTAGTTTTAAGAGAAATTAGAAAGAAAACGTAAATTTTTATAAGAGAAGAGTGAACTATCATACCTTATTGATTTTATTTTCACTTTTAACAAAGTATATGGGCTTATCAGAGGCTCTTCTTTTTCTCGGTAGGCGAGTCTAAATTCGCTGTTAGTTGTAAACCTGTTGCTTCATACAGGGGTTTGTATATGATTAAATCTCTCATGAGCGCATATTGCTGCTGGAGTGCTATCTTTATGAACTTTTTTTTTATTAGCTCAGTCTGCTTCAGTTCCTTTTTACTTAGTGATGGCTGTTGCGTTGAAAAAAAAAAAAAAACATTTTATGTAAGAATAGTTAACCTCGTTACATATATAAGTATCTTGCATGAGAGCGCACTGCCAGTAATTATTTTTGAGTTTTATGTACTTTGGTAAGGTTTTTTTTTTGCCGATTGATAGGCATTAGTTATTTTTTCTTTTTATTTTTAAGGAAAGGTAACATACTGGAAGTCATAGGAATTCTTTTCCTTCCTGACACAATACTTTGCCCTACTCAAAGCTGCCCCCCCCCGCCCCGCCCCTTTACCAGTGCACCCCACTCTCACAAAGTAATAAGGTGGTTGTAATCAAATTATTTTTTTCTAATTAAGGGCAGTGACGTAAGCTGTATATTTTTTGATAATTTAGAGGGCAAGATACTACCAGAGAGAGAGAGAGAGAGAGAGAGAGAGAGAGAGAGAGAGAGAGAGAGAGAGAGAGAGAGAGGTTATTTACCTTCAGGTATGGCTTCTGTGGTCACATTATAACAGGAAGAATGAGATAAGCTGTAAACTGAAGTTTAGTATTTATTTTTGTTAAATATGAATTATTTGAACTAATTTTGTCTTTTTTTTCTTCAAATATTACCTTCCAGGTAACTGGGCCTTTTAAAAAAATATTAAAAAAGGGTTTTCATTTGGATGCCTTTATTGGTTGACACTATTTTTTGGCAGAGCGAGCTATATTAGGACAGTAATGTTCAAGTAACAGTAGTGGTAAGTAAAGTTGTGGGTGTATTTGGATCCGTAATCTTATAACACAGAACCTATGTTTACTAACACTGTTGCTAAACCCAGGTGAAATATACCCAATGTTTGGTGGAATAGAAAACCAATTTCTAATAAACTTTCATTTAATCTGGTAATGAAAAACAAAACTTCAGTCTTTCAGATGTATTCACACACTAACCTTGAACTTAAACTATGATTTTGATAATGAATTGGTAACTTTAGAAACCTATGTTAAATTTCTTATATTTATTGTTTAGTAAGTCACTGACAAGGGGCACTGATGTGAACCAGTTGTTCGTCGGGACATTTCTATTGGTTTTCTGATAGGGTACAGTTAATTATGGTATAGTTAATTCCTTTAAGTAATGACCAAGGCCTCACTTGGGCTTTATTCACTGTTTACCAAGGCAAGGTATTCCTCTTAGCTTAGTAAGTAACTTAAGTAACTGTTTGTACTGCCTGTGATCAGCACAAGCTTGAGTCTACATCTGGACGGTTTACTCAGGATATACGTTTTGAATTGCCAGAGCCTCGGTGGCTCACTCGGTAGAGCAGCGGCCTAGGACTTCGTAGAGGCCCGTGGCGCGGGTTCAAATCCGCAGCCGACTGGTCAGTGAAGGCGGACACTTTGCTATCCGTGTAGACACCCCGGGATTACGTATGCAATCAACGGATAGGTTTGCTGAAAAGCAAATGGTTGTTACAGACTAATACACACATAAACAAAGCCACTCCAACATCTTCTAAAAACATAACAGACACCTCACACGTCTCGAACTGTCGACCTACCCTCCCAGTTCTCCTCGCTGCTTGGGAGAAAGGGGCTGGGGATTGGCACAATACACGTACACATCATTACCGGGGTCTAAGCGATGTCAGGCAGGGCAGCCGATCGAGGCTACGGCCTACCCCAACGCCAAATCAAAGTCCTTCGTAAAGAAGCATCGTGCTTTCCCCATATAGAAAATGGGAAAAAAGCACGTTAAAACGAAGAAGATACGTTTTGAATTGTCACCTTCTACTGAACCCCAACAGCTACTTATTAACTGTGAGGTTCTCGCCGGGTGTGTGTACATATCACCACACTTTTATCTCGTGCGGTCCTGACAGGAGTGAGGCGGTCTATCTTGTGCCTCACCTCTTTTGTTTCTTGGTCATCAAACCATAGGCAAGTCATCAGAAACTCGAAACACCCAAGTAATATCGTAGAACGGTACAGTCTTGTACCAGTGGCAGGGTCCCACATTTCTATGGTTGAAAAATAGTTGTCGGATTGGAAAGCAATGAATGCCAGAAGGCCAAGTAGTACCCTCAATTCCTAGGCTTCAATTGTATTAAGTGTAGGAGTTCTTTTCGCATATTTAGCAGCCCTCAACTTTATATTCGCATTTGTCCATTTCTTGATTTCCTCTGTAATTTCATCCACAACAACAGCGAAAAACACGTGCCTGGGGTGTCAGCAGTCTGTGCTTCTCTAGTCGGGTCAAGGGTAAATGTTGTAGTAATATTTCTTGCCAGTGTCCTTCCTAATTGGGGAACCTGTGGACGACAATTCCACTCGTCAGAGTGCTCATCTTAAGCGCTACTATTGGTGACATATCCATCTCATTATCATCCTCGGGCCTTAGTCTTGTCCTTGATCTAAGTCACTTAAGCCCTGTCCACACACTAGCGGGCATTGCCCGACGGGCAAACACTGTTCCCATAACCCGTTCCACTATATTGATAGACCGAGTATGGAACCAGAATGATGCGATTGTCTGGTAACAGTGCTTCAAAAGCGAAAGAAAATATAAACAGCTGGAAGTGCAGTAGAGCAAGTCTCGAAGTGAATGTCAGTAACCATCAAAAGCAGAAACAATTAAAATAGCAATAATTTAAGTCAAGGTAACTAGTCAAAGGCAATGAAATGTGTAAATGAGCCCAACAGGTCATTTACAGGTCAAAACTTTAAAATATCTGCACTTAAGTCAAGGCGACGTGTCGAAGACAATAAAATATGCAAATGAACTCAACAGGTGGTTTCAGAACAAAACCTCAGAATATCTCAAAAGATAGCTTAGATAGCGTACTGAAAGAAAGAAAAAGGTTATAATGAACGATGAATACATTCTAATTACAAATGTAAAGAAAGTTTAGATAATGAAGCTGAAAAAGAAAAAAAAGTCATTACATGGAATAAATATCCAATTATTACAAATTGTGGGATAACAGTACTTACAAAACCTGGGTGAAATCTACCCAGAATTCCCTGCACGTATATTCATGTTACAAAATCATGGGTGAAAATCACCCAAATTGGTCGATAGGAGACACATTATTCATAAGAGAAGGGGGGTAATACCACTAACAGAAAGACCTCAGTAGGGCAGG
This sequence comes from Macrobrachium rosenbergii, assembly GCF_040412425.1. NCBI lineage: Eukaryota > Metazoa > Arthropoda > Malacostraca > Decapoda > Palaemonidae > Macrobrachium > Macrobrachium rosenbergii. Next base: position 18,689,346 of record NC_089747.1, read on the forward strand.
AAACTACAAAAGGACTTATTAAACAAGTCTCAAGCCGTATGCCACGCAGTGAGCACGTTTTAATCACATGGCTTAAGATTGATTGTTGTAGGGAAAAAAAAACACCGTCAATTAAAAACGTTCTCACTCATTTTTCTTATCCTCCAAATAATTTTCTTTTAATCCTGCAAGCTACACGTGCGCATATCCGGCTAAAGTATTTAGTTTTGTTTGCCAGCGCAGTTCTAGATCAATCCTCAAGAGTGAAGTGTTGGTAGATTTTGCAAGTAAACTTTACCTACTACCTAGATTTGTTCAGTTTGAATATCATATCAGTGAAAAGAAAGTGTGATTATCCGGGTTTTCAGAAAAAAAACTTCAGAACGTTAACGATTTTATCGAAAAATTAGTGGATATTCCAAATATTAACTATTTTATAAAAAAAAGAAATTGTGGGAATACTCTGAAAGTAGTCGTACAATTTTCTTGAACTAAACCGTTATTAGCTGTCCTTTTTTTATAGACAATTTCTTTTTAAGTGTGTGAAGAATACCTTCGGTGTCTTGAACTAAACCGTTATTAACTGTCCTTTTTTTTTTATAGACAATTTCTTTTTAAGTGTGTGAAGAATACCTTCGGTGTATTGAACTAAACCGTTATTAACTGTCCTTTTTTTTATAGACAATTTCTTTTTAAGTGTGTGAAGAATACCTTCGGTGTCTTGAACTAAACCGTTATTAACTGTCCTTTTTTTATAGACAATTTCTTTTTGAGTGTGTAAAGAATACCTCCAGTGTCAGTCGCCAAGGATTTATTTATTTTTATTTCGGACATATAGCTGATTACGTAAAGGTTCGGTAACTGATAGAATTAATCGAAAATAACTTTCGCAAAAAGTAAGTTTCACATCGTATGCTCAAACATGATCCTTCATTAAATTTCCAGTCCGCTGAATAATGCAGGAGACAGTGATGCCACGTAACACATGAATATACTTGATTTTCAGACGGTTGGCTCTAAATCATTATTATAGGGCTCATATTTCACCCAAGTCTTCAACCGCGATTGAAGAAATATAATGTTTTTGAAGATTCCTCTCGTAAATGTTTACCTGCTACTCATTTGAAAATAATAGAAGCCTTCCATCGTTTTGAAGCTTAATTATTGTCAGATTCACCTCAAATTTCTCTCTCTCTCTCTCTCTCTCTCTCTCTCTCTTAAAACTCTCTTCTAACTTTAACTTTACATTTTCGTGGACTAAAGGACTTAATATTTCGCTGATTAATTTCTCTCTCTCTAATTAAAAATACTTGTAACTGGTTTTACATTTTCGTGGATTACAGGACTTAATATTTTCGTGGATTAATTTATTTCTCTCTCTCTCTCTCTCTCTCTCTCTCTCTCTCTCTCTCTCTCTCTCTCTCTCTCTAATTAAAAACACTTCTAACTGGCTTTACATTTTCGTGGACTAAAGGACTTAATATTTTCGCGGATTAATTTCTCTCTCTCTCTCTCTCTCTCTCTCTCTCTCTCTCTCTCTCTCTCTCTCTCTCTCTCTAATTAAAAATACTTGTAACTGGCTTTACATTTTCGTGGTCTAGAGGACTTAATATTTTCGCGGATTAATTTTTGTGAAATTTTTCTTGTAGTTCAGACGCGGAAAATCTTCTTCAATGTCATAGGAAACGTAATGAGTGAAAGAAAATGAATGAATGGAGGAGATAAAGAATAAAAGAATGCAGAACGAGAAAGGCTAATGGAAATCATACAAAAGAGAGCAACTTACCCGTTCCCTGCCGCTCCTAATGCGTGATGGAATCACGTCTCATCTCTCAGTCTTATCTGAAATACAAATGAGCCTCACGCATACCTGGAAATATCGCTAATGGAATTTAGGATACTACATATATTTAAACATAGTATGTTGAAGACTTAAGATTTTATGTGAGTTAGTTCCAGTGTTGTTATGTGATTGTGTGTGTGTGTGTAATATATATATACAAACATATATGTGCTGTATATATATGTATATTTATATTATGTATATATACATATATATATTTTTATGTATGTATAAATTTATGTCATGTGTGTGCGTTTGTGTGTCTTCTTTTAAGATGTTGACTCGGGATATCAATGAGACACCAGTAGCTGGTGCAATCCTGTGTTGTCTAAATTAAGAATTACACACACACACACACACACACACACACACACACACACACATATATATATATATATATATATATATATGTATATATATTACATATATGTGTGTACGCATATATATATATATATATATATATATATATATATATATATATATATATATATATATATATAAAGGTTTACTTTTTTAAGTCAATTAATACGGAGCAGTTGTCTTTTACTTTTCCGACCGGTACATTTTTAGCTCCAAACTCAGAATGCGCTTCTGAGTTCTCGGAATTTTGATGTGAACTTGAAATTTTGGATGGTTCCTTCCGTTTTTGTACGAAATAACTATTCAATAGTATTGAGAAAATAGTGAAAAGATTCTTTTTATATATATATATATATATATATATATATATATATATATATATATATATATATATATATATATATATATATAATATATATATATATATTTGTGTGTGTGTATGTATTCTTGTCAAATACACCGTGACATTTTTTATGTTCACAATCCTTAAGCTACAAATGTCGTTTAATATTAACCTCTGAATTAACACAGAAAGGGAATTTATTAGTGATAAGCGATCCGGTTCCAGGTGGACTCGAACCACCGAATGGTTGGGGAACGACGACGGCTATCAAGTGAGGTATACGTATAAATTAATTTTTTATTTATTTTCATTTTCAGTTGTTACTTTTTAGTTTTCTGTAGAAGAAAACTATTGTGCCGGTTTTGTCTGTGCGTCCGCACTTTTTTCTGTCCGCACTTTTTCTGTCCACCCTCAGATCTTAAAAACTACTGAGGCTGCAAATGGTATGTTGATCATCCATCCTCCAATCATCAAAGATACCAAATTGCAGCCCTCTAGCCTCAATAGTTTTTATTTTATTTAAGGTTAAAGTTAGCCATAATCGTGCTTCTGGCAACGATATAGGATAGGCCTTAACCGAACCGTGGCTAAAGTTTCATGGGCTGCGGCTCATACAGCATTATACCTAGACCACCGAAAGATAGATCTGTTTTCGGTGGCCTTGATTATACGCTGTAGCGGCTGTACAGAAATTCGATTGCGCCAGAGAAACTTCGGCGCATTTTTTACTTGTTTTAAATTGAAGTGGAATTCTTATTTATTATGTGTGCTTACTCTAATGAAAAATAGAGAGAAGATCGTACCTACAAAAAACCCGTAAATGAACTGGATCCTCATGTTTTCACGAAATATATATCAGCATGTAGGTAACAAACATAAGCTTTTCCAGCGAAGTAATCATGGGAATCGGATCCAAACTCCATGAAGATAGTCATTTTTAACTTTTACGTTTCGGTCTATTATTTCGGACATTTCCGTATTCATTTCAACCTTATCACGATGCCGGCGTTTTGTTAATTAACCTGAGAGCCAGCGTGCAATCCGTGATGCTGACATAACTCAATTCATTACGGCCTCACAATTTCATAACAAAAAGCGACTTAATTATGCCACTTCATTACTAAGCTTGATTCAGATGTGATTGGGAATGAAAGAAAAAGAGCAAAAAATAAAACAAAAAGAGAAAGCGATCGGTTAAACCATTCGAGGTCATTAAACAATGATGAGAACTCTTATCGTGTTATCAAAAGCCCTAAATTCATTTCCAGATACGAAGAGGATATTTGAATTGACCAGTTTTCGTTGCTGCATTTGAATTGCTCAAATCACAGTATTAGAAATTGTCAAAAAATATTTGTGTGCCTCTATTTATAAATTTTTCATACAAACGCTGGCACGCGCACACACACCAACATACACACACACACACACACACACACACACACACACACACACAGGCATGTATATATACTATATATATATATATGTATGTATGTATATATATTTATATGAATGAATGATACTGTAACTGTGTCTTCGTGTATCCCATTTACCCTCACAACCATACTCTTGCTCTCATTATTTTCATCTTTCTGTTTTTGCAAACACGTTCAACATTTTCATTTGTTTCTGCAGTTTCTCTTAGCTATCCCCAGTAAGTACTGCGTCATCTGCAAGCATCAGCCATTTTCCAGTCCGCTCATGTCTCATATTCTCGAACTATAATATTACACCGACGACAGTGTCTTCTTTAATCGCTTCATCCTTGAAGATATTAAACAGCCATGGATATATCAGATATTCATTTTGAGTGTTCTTATGTCCAGTAGCTTAGAACTTTTTTCTTTCTGTATATTCTAACAACACTTTTCTTCCGTCACAAAAACTAAAATTGCTCTCAGCAACTTATATATCTTTCTTGAGCTTGTTCCTGGTACATTTATATTATGTGTGTGTGTGTGTGTGTGTGGAAAATTTATCAGTAAACGACGCACAGATATTTTTTGACAGTTTCTAATACAAAGATTTGAGCATATTAAATGTAGCAACGAAAACTGGTCCATTCAAATGTTCTCTTCGTACCGCCTTAACTTTAAATTTTTTTTAATAATACCAGATCTTCCATGCTATTCTTTACCTATGATTCTTTCGGTCACCTGTGCTACCGGAGTAACGTTATGCCCCTATAAGTCTTTATCTATACTTCAGACCATTAGCTCCTCCTACAACAGCAAAATTTGGGTTGTATTTCTTACGACCATCGCAGTAGCAGTCCTCCTTAAATAGATTGGTCGGCAATTGGCCTCAAGCAGGGGGCTCATTCGTCGTTTACGGGCAATTTCCTCCACCAAGGGGTTCACAATATATATATATATATATATATATATATATATATATATATATATATATATATATATATATTGTCTGTATCCCAAAGTAGAGAGACTGGTTGACGATAGATTGTGTGAGAAGGATGCATAATCCGGAAGTTTCAAGAATAAGGTGGAGACGGCCATCTAATGCTGGCTATAAAGTTTTGTAGAACAGTCATGTCTCAGTATCCGAGAAGCAAGAAAATGCATGCAAAGAAAGGTAAACAACACAGCAGCCATTTCACAGTTATCTCCTCATCTTTCCCCTTGAAACAAATACGGTCATCCATTCTTCCTAGGTGACCGAGTCACCTAAAAAAAAAATTTTTGCGACGATGTTTACCATATTTTAATCGTATCTCACAATTATGTAAACTGCTCTGACATTTTCCTTCATTTGCACTCAGCGTCCACAATTTACATCCATTAAAGAAAGTTGGCACCAATATTCCTTCATGATTTCCAATTTTTTTGCGTTCGGAGATGCTCCCCACTTCTCATTTTTCTCTCCAGTTTTCAATCTTGTTCATTTAGTTAAAATCAAATTTTAGATCTGAGTTAATCCCAGAACTGCAGATCAGCAACGGAAGAAGAATATGCAACTATATTTTACTATGCTTAGCTTCAAATTAGGAAGTATATTTTGAGTATCCATTAGGAATCGAAGTTGTTTGATATACAGTTGTTCATGTGTTCTGTGTATACGGTATATATATTGGATAAAATAACTAGGACAGTAGACCTTCTATAAGTAGGCCATATTAAACTTAATTCGCTTACATATACAATATATAATGAATAACTTGAAGACTTGATGCGCTAGGGCAATTGTCTTTTTTTTTGTGATTTGTGAATATTATGATAATTACATTTTTAAAATTTTTTTTACATGTGAATAGATTACCACTGAGTTCCATTTATACTATATATACATAATATATGTATATATATATATATATATATATATATATATATATATATATATATATATATATATATATATATATATATATATATATATATGTATATATAATCCTGGGGTTCGGTTCCCATGTGAGTCGTCAGAAATCTGTATCTGGGAAACACGTTCCCATGTGTTCATTTCGATCATATCTCACGGTGAAGGGGTAAGTCGAATGAAATGTTTGCAATTCACTCGCTGCCGGTCGGGAAGTTGGGTAAAATTCGCTGGTATGATGGGTGCTAGGCGCCTGTTCGGGAAAAACCTCAGGCACGTAGTAGTTAGGTTCCAACTTCTTTAATGACTTGTGCGACCCAATTGCTAACGCCCTGTTCTCTCACTTGGAAGACTGGGGCTCGGTCCCGATGTGAGTCAGAAATATATTTCTGTGAAGCATATTCCCTTGTGTTATATATATATATATATATATATATATATATATATATATATATATATATATATATATATATATATATATACATGTGTGTGTGTGTGTGTGTGTGTGTGTGTGTGTGTGTGTGTGTTTGTTTTTTGTGTATGTATGAATAATGCATATAAAATGTATGCAGTCATACATATATATATACATATGCATATATATATATATATATATATATATATATATATATATATATATATATATATATATATTGTAGTAAAGTAATGTACGGATGTGTAAGAGGTTTTAATCCAATATGTAATTCAGGATTATATTATTTTCTCTACTGTGATGAGTTGTTTGCGTAGAATTATGGGACTCAGCTTTCACTTACCTCTGCCTTCAGGTATTGCAAAACATCTTCCATTGAAATTAAACTAACAGTATATCATTTTAACATTCATACGTGTTAAGAGGGAGAAACTTAAGAGAAAGTCCTTGATTAAGACTACTAGGTTAAATATTATTTATCTTCCCCTCTGTTACACTATTCAGAATTATCTAACCTCCCAAGCAGAATTTTTTTAAAATTGTATTTTCATATCTACAGATGCCGACAAATGTTTGATGTGCAACTGTTATACCTGCTGGCAATTTGGAAAGGAAATACAATGTATGAAACTTCAGTCTTTGGGGATTAGTGACAATCCAACATCCCTACGTTTCCCTCTATCAAGTAAATCTATCTGTCTGTCTGTCTGTCTGTCTGTCTGTCTCTCTCTCTCTCTCTCTCTCTCTCTCTCTCTCTCTCTCTCTCTCTCTCTTTATCAAAAACAAAATGAAAGTTTTGCGAGTTAGTGTAAACACTATCTTATTAAATGAACAACAAATTCCAGATATTGATATTTAAAGGCTTTTGTAATGGAGTCACTAGCTCCCCTCTGAGACCAATAATAGTTCGAGTTAGAATTTCATGTGACAAAAATATTTTAAAGGTAATGGCACTGGCAGAAGAGGCAGTTACCTTTATTTGGTTATTCCCTGCGAATGATGAATACAGTATATTTTATTTGACATTATTAAGTCTTAAAAGGACGACGGTAATAGTTTCTCTTGCTTTTCTTTAGTGCAGCGGAAATGGCGCAGTGCCGTGTATATCATCATTGTGCTCAACTATTGCTGTCAATACCTGCTGCTGGAGTATCTGGTTTGGACAGAGAGAGAGAGAGAGAGAGAGAGAGAGAGAGAGAGAGAGAGAGAGAGAGAGAGAGAATGTTGATATGGTCTACTAAAAGGTGCTGTCAAGTAAGCCTAAATATGATTGACTTCACCTGAATAGGTATAGACTTCCCCGAATTTATACGTAGATGATATCGAACTCTCCTGCAGTGAAAACAGATCTGGTTTCTAGCTATAAGATGTTGGGAAGCTCAGCTCATGTGTATATGAGATGTGCTTATTAAAGGCCTCGCAGACATAAGGTGTTATTTCTCCATGTGAAAAATTGTTTTATTTTACCAACCGTTCCATATTTTTACCTGTAAGTCATTTTCGTATTGTATAATTCTCAGTAAAGTGGGACTTGGAATTCCTCACTTAGGTGATATGACTGGTTTTCATTAGTTTTAGATGTGAAAGTAATAGCAGGGAACTCCAGAAAACAGACATATTTCCCTTTTCACATTTCCTAACATTATTGATTTGAGGGATAATTAGAAAGGAAGAAAACTATGCAAATGACGTCAAATATCTCAAAACCGCAGAGGAAATTAATTAACAAATTAGCGTTCGTATATACGAAACAATTCGAGACCCTGGAAAATAGCAGTACGGGTTTTTATTTATTTTATCACTATCATTTTCCGTTGGACATATATTCCATTTTTAGTCATGTCAGGTATCGTTATTGGATGTCTGTTATCACAGTATTTTCAAGTATATTTCTCTTTCCATTTTAGATAACGAAAAGAAATTTCCATGTAAAAGAGTTACCAACACAGCTAACGATAAAAAAAGGTTGCCTTGAGTGAATTTTCTTCCTTCCCATTTAACCAAGGCTTAGGGTAGTACGCTCTACAGACTGCGAGAGCTTTCAGTTGCACTCAGTATGATGTTCAAAATACTTATCTGTTAAATTTGTGGCTTGTACTTTTTAATAATAATAATAATAATAATAATAATAATAATAATAATAATAATAACAGTGTAAGCAGTGAAAGAGATTAATGCATAAATAAAAATCGGTGTTATACTCATTGAGGAGCGTTAAGCCTTCAACTTCGTCCTATTAATGAAGCTCTTGAAATAAACTCATTGCAGAAAAGAATGGGGGACTTATGATTTTTTATATAATAATAATAATAATAATAATAATAATAATAATAATAATAATAATAATAATAAATTTACCGTGGGGAAGAATGGGGAAACGTATGATTTTTTTAATAAGTTGCATATAATTACAGAGAGCTTGTGATTTCATTAGGTAACAATGTGAATAGGCCTGTACTTAGTTTATGTGAAAGTGAACTCAAAGATGAGCTGTTTGGTGTATGTATATCAAATAGTTGTATTTTTATGTTAATGAAGTATCATACAGTATATTGGCCCGTACATATAATACTCAGAGTTATTGTTCCATGTTTGATTTCATAGCTGCATGAACAAGACCAGTTTTAGTTTAAAATTTTATTTTATAGTATGCCAAGTGCAAGAATATTTTTATTTTATTATTATTTTTGATTGTAAAATTTGTTTCATAGGTATCGTAACCGAGTCTGTCTCTAAAGAAGATAAAATTGTAACATTTGGATGTGCTTTATGTGGCCAAATGTTTAAATTTTGCCGTAATTTTTAAGGTAAATGACCATTTTTTAGCGCTTTTTAAACTAAACGTATTGTACAATACGTTACAATAATTGAATTTCCATGTATTTTGTAAGTGATTCGAATCATATATGTGGCTTTTATAATTGTCACCAATCAGTTTTCAATTATACGTTAAAGCATAACTTACCGTTGTCAGTATTCATCGCCTACAGCAACAAAAGATTCCTCTGTATTAAAGAGGCACAATGAATTCATACCTGTTGACACCGAGAAATGTAGACTGCAGTATCAATATGTAATTTATATACAGTGAACCAATTATGGCATGATAATTTTTTTTTTTATTTCTGGGAAATAAATTGAATCTTTTAGATTTATCATGGTAAGGTCGTCCGAGATTATTGTATAACTTTATTATCGATATGCAGAAAACGAATTTTATAGCAATAACATCAAGTTATCAAGTCTTGTAAGACGCCATTTCGAAAAGGGAGTCTAAATCGAATTCCTTACGATTTTTTTTTATTAAATGCCAAATCTTGTTTGTTATACCAAAAGTCTGGATTCAGCTGAAGCCATGTAAATTTTTACTCGCCTATATCATCTATCTAGATTCAGCAAGCCTATTTTCGTTCTTCTTTCAACGCCGTTTTGCTTATTCAGCATATCTCCATAATTTTCACCCTTTCAGTTCTTTTGGCATACATACGACGTAGGTAGATTTCACCATCAACTTTTTTTTTTTCCTCTTTCGACATCCAGACTTAACCTCCATATGTATTACGTTTCTGGATTTACTCAGCCACAGATGATAGGTAACCTTCTTTATCTACTTGCTTGTGGTCCGTGTTACTTATATGGGTTTACATATGTGAATACAACAGAACTATGAAGATCGAAACACTTTAGTTAACTTGCTGTAATAGATCGGAGCTGGTGCGCAGCGAGGGAAAAAAATCGAGAGCAACTGAGGGAGTATATGTTCAAGATCAGATACTTTTCAAGATTAGTTCATAAACAGTGATAAATTTTCGTTTGCTTATTTGAAATGCTTTCAGCGTATAGTGAACTGGATTCGATTACGATCCCTTGTGAAAGTACTTTATATTTAGGGTTTAATATATTTCTCTCCTTGATATTGTCGCTTCAAGTTATTGCGTTTCTCAAGAGACCAATTGAGTGTGGCCTAATGTGAGCCATGGCTTGATATAGTTCACTGACTACCTAGGTAGGTTATTGAAGTATAAGCAAAGGTATTTTGGGTGACACATATTAGTTTATTTTTGGAAATTTGTTTTGGGTTTTGGATAAACAAAATTATTATAATTTGATGATTAGCTCTAAGCTTATTAGCTAATTAATTTTCTATTGGGTCCTCTAATGTTTTTTTACACGATTGCTGTAATCATAATATATAACTATGTTAGATTATTAGTTGTCATAGTTCTTTTAGTATTGTTTTGTATAGTTACTATAATTTACCCAGTTTCCAAGATAATGGGTATATATCCCAAACTTGAATTTAAATTGATAATTTTTTGTAACCATTATCAGTATAAAAAGTGAAAATACTATTCACCTCGCATTTATTTGTTTTCATATTTTAAACTGTATTGAAAATATCAAGGGTAAGAAAAATACGGCGAAACCCACCGACGACGCGAAGCCTTGAATATCACATTTTCTCGGGGAATAAAATTGAAGAACCTTTTCGCTCGCTGCCGGTAACTTCATATCATAATAATATCCGGGAAACCATAGTTGTTGTTCACATGTAATTGCTAGTAATACCTCGCTGCAGACAACTTTTATTTGTATTATAAACTCTTCAATTGAAAGACTCCTCTTGAATTACGTTCGTTCGTATCCTGGGCTTCCTCTTATTTCCTTGGGTTGCTCTTGTTGTAATCTCGCCGCTCGAAATTGAAATTTTATGCTCCTCCGGAAGTTGCCAGGTATATATACAGCATGCTGTATTTCAGGCATTTTCTGGATTGCAGTTCAACGGAGACACTTAACAGTTACGTCGAGCCATATTCGTGTACAGATCTAGTTTCAACGAAAAGTGCTTTTAAAATATATATAGTAAGCACTCCGTTTCTCACTCACATCAACATATATGTATATATATACATATTTTATATACGTATATATGTATATATATAAATATATTTTATATATATATATATATATATATATATATATATATATATATATATATATATATATATATATATATATATATATATACATACACTCACACACACACAAAGGAATTTTTCGCCAGTCCGTTGTATAGTGTTGCTCCTTTTGGGGGCTTTCACACGGCAAGTGAAAGCTTGGTTGTCATTGGCTTCAGATAAGGCTCATCTGCCATTGATGGAGCATATCGTCATACTAATGGATTCACAATCATTCACAAAATACACCCATCTGCCTCAGGGTACATCATACCTGTAACCTCAAATTATTAGCATTTCATGGGCAGCAATTGTCGGGATTCGCCGCTTACTACCGTCCCGTGAGCAGCCCTCGGCAAATAGACCTGACGGAGGTATGTGATTGCCGTTGGCCTGAAGAGAGAGATGGAGGGAGTTGTACAACCACCAAAGAAACCGATGTCGCCTCGCCAAACCTTGCTTTGGGGGGGGGGGGAGATCATGTCCTTCTTGCTCTGAACGGTAGCTGAAGTTCCAACTACCAATGCATAGTTACGATGGTTCGAATGAGAGGAGGAGGGAAATTACCAAATTCAGACAAAAAGTGCAATAATGACTGAATATATTTCAAGAATATATTTCAGAGAGAGAGAGAGAGAGAGAGAGAGAGAGAGAGAGAGAGAGAGAGAAATTTTATTCTTTTAAGAAATGTATTCGTATTTTATTTCGATTTTAATTATCTCTTTTAAGCACCGAGCACGTGGGGTTGGGGGGTAGGAGGATATTATGATAAGGAGGTTAAAGGTGATGGGCAATGGGGTGATGTTAATGTAGGAGCTTGACGAGATTCGCTTATCAATATATTTGAAGTGGCGATATTAATACCCTTATTGATAACAGTAAACATCAATTATTCCAATTCGCCATGAAGACATAGATATGTATCATTATAGCATTTTACTTATATCACCGTTTACGTTCTGAATAGTTTTGAGGGAAAGTGGGGGGACCTGGTTTTCCGACGAGGGAGTTTGCGACACAGTCATGGACGATGGGTATCCCAAAAGCCAGTAGCTGAGTAGTTTTGACGGCTGGGGATTTGCAGCCTCTGTGTAACTTTATTAGCTGGTAAACACTATTATCTATATTACGGCAATCTCCACCATATTGTTGTCTTCTTTAGTCTATATAATATATACTTATATATGGCATTTTTTTGTAGAGATGGCGGCGGCAAACAAAGACAATTCTGTTGAGCATATAACTCAAAGAGTTCGGATCATTGGTGAGTGGGAGCGTGGTGTTCCAACACGAGATATTGCCGTGAGCGTTGGAGTGTCAACTCGCACAGTCCAAAGGTGGATATCAAGATGGCGGGAAGAGGGAACATTGGCAAATAGACGTAGGAGAGGACGCCCACGCATAACAACACGACAACAAGACGAACAAATCATTGCAGCATCCATAGAGGACCCCCTGAAAACCTCAGTAACTATCACGCAAGAATTGCATCTCCCGTGCACTCCACAGACAACCAAACAGCGACTGAGGGAGCATGGGATCAGGTGCCATGTTCCGGCGGTCAAAGAGGAGTTAAAGGAATGGCATCGTGATACTCGTCTGGGCTTTGCTCTGCAACATGTTGTTTACGATATCGATGACTGGAAAAATGTAATCTTCAGTGATGAAACTTACTTTACATCGATAGAGTCCAGAGCAATGCACGTCTGGCGACGCATCGGCACAAGATACGATGCTAGAAATATTCAGGAGAGAGCTAGGAGTGGGAGGTCGTCCTCGAAGTCGACCACGAGGTCGTCTTCGAAGTCGACCACGAGGTCGTCTTCGAAGTCGACCTAGAGGTCGTCCTCGAAGTCGTCCTTTAAGTTGTCCGCGAGCTCATCCTCAAAGTCGTCCTCGAGCTTGTCCTCGAAGTCGTCCTTGAGCTTGTCCTCGAAGCCGTCCTCGAAATCGTCCACGAGATCCACCTCGAGGTCGTCCTCGAAGTCCTCGAAGTCGACCTCGAGGTCGTCCTCGAAGTCGCCCTCGAAGTCCTCGAAGTCGACCTCGAGGTCGTCCTCGAAGTCGCCCTCGAAGTCGACCTCAAGGTCGTCATCGAGGTCGTCCTCGAAGTCGACCTCGTGGTCGTCCTCGAAGTCGACCTCGTAGTTGTCCTCGAAGTCGCCCTCCAGCTCTTCCTCGAGGTCGTCCTCGAAGTCGATCTCGGGCTCGTCTTCGAAGTCATCGTCGAGGTCGTCCTTGAAGTCGACCTCGAGGTCGTCCTCGAAGTCGTCCTCGAGGCCGCCGTCGTTGTCGTCGTCGTCGTCGACCTCGGCGTCGACCTCGGCGTCGTCGTCGTTGTCGACCTCCTCGTTTTCGTCGTCGACCTCGTCGATCTCGCCGTCGTCGTCGACCTCGTCGACTTCGTCATCGTCGACTTCGTCGGCGTCGTCGTCGTCGTCGTCGACCTCGTCGTCTTCGTCGTCGTCGTCGACCTCGTCGTCGTCGTCGTTTTCGTCGTCGATCTCGTCGTCCACATATTGTTATTATAATTATTATAATTTTATATAATTACCATGATTATTATTATTATTATTATTATTATTATTATTATTATTATTATTATTATATTGAGATTTGCTTTTTCACTTTTCGTATTTAGCCCTCTGGACCAGACTCCAGACCTGTAACCCACCTTAGGTCTCTAGCTGAAAATTAATTGTATGCAATCTGTTATTTAACTGTTATAATTTTTAATATTATTTTACTATTATTCTCGATATCAGCACTGTCATTACCATTATTATGAATACTATTTTTACAACTACTTCAGCAACTGCGTGGATATTGCTAATTATCATTTTTCTACTTCAGCAACTGCCTGGATATTGCTAATTATCATTTTTATCATTTTACCTCGTGTATCTAGACTGTGTGTATTGTAATGCCTCTAATTTGTATATTTCATGTTATGGCCCTGAGATGAAATAAAGGATGTTATTATTATTATTATTATTATTATTATTATTATTATTATTATTATTATTATTATTTTCTGTTGTCTACATTTTGTATATTCCATGTATGTGGCCCTGAGCTGAAATTAAGGATATTATTATTATTATTATTATTATTATTATTATTATTATTATTATTATTATTATTATTATTATTATTTTCTGTTGTCTCTACTTTGTAGTACAGATTGAGTAAGAGAGGCATTGGAAAGGCATAGCCATACCATTCCTTTGGCGCTGAAAATAGCTTATACTTGTGACTATTATTGCTTTCGATATAACCATTATAGATGAAGGACTTCCGTTATGCTTCGTTATATCATTGTTATACACCAATACAGAGCCTTTAATGGGAACAAAGATTACTAAATGATAACCACGACTCTAGGAAAAGGCCTTAATATCAGAGTTGCTATATTAAATCGAAATAACAATCTGTGAACACCATTCCAGCAACTTGTTTTGGACCTGGTGAGTCTCCTTACTGTCTAGCCTTCGAGACATTCCCTTAGTGGGTGTTTCCGCCAAGAAACGTATGTATATGCATGTAAACAGTGCAACAGCAACATATACTCACAAAAAGCAGGGAGTGAGATACTGCACAAACGTATTGTGAGTGGGGATGAGGCTGCTGTTATAGATCATTACTTAGACCATTTGTTTCATGTAATGATTTGGCTCTGTCTTACAGTCACTTGCACGTTTTAGTATTTTCAAGTTAGAAAAAGGTCATTGTTTTTAACAACCATTACCAAATCAATATCAAATGTCTCATTATAACATGATTTTTGTTCTGTTTCAGTGCTGTTTAAAAACATTTATTTTCGTCAATGATTTACTGCGTTCTTACAAAGTTCCTGAATATATATTTCTGTGTCCAGTTTCAAATGTTTTTTCAATAGAATTTATAGCATTCTGGGAATAAGATGTTAAATATCGACCTATTTATTTCTCATGCATATATTCACATTTAGTTGACATCCATATTTACAAAATATATACGGGCGATGATTTAGTGGAATCGATTACAAACAAATTACTGTCACCGTTTGTGTATGCAGATGTCATTGAAATATTCGAAAGTGCAGTTACGTATAAATTAAACATTTGGATAGATATCATAAACTGGAATAAGCATTTAAATATTTTGCATAAAATAAAAGAATAATTAGGTGTGATATCAAAAGTATATTACAGCAGTAAAATAATTTGCTGAGAATTGCTCTTTATATATATATATATATATATATATATATATATATATATATATATATATATATATATATATATATATATATATATATATATATATATATATTCATCATGTACATATAACGAAAACGAAAAATTGAAGAGTTGTCATAACTTATTAGGAAAGTTGCTGTCTATGGAATGAGAACACTGACACTAATGTGATGCGACACCCCTCGATCAGCTAGCAAGACGTAAGCCGCCAGGAGGATTGAGAAAATATACTGGAGGGATCAATTTCAGGCAGAGATGGCACTATAAAATGAAAGTGACCCGGTTACTTTGAAAAACAAATAAGGGCAGAGAAAAAGTAAGAGTTCGAGGAAATGGAAAGAGATTAGTTAGAATTAAAAGGAATAAACTAATGTTGTGGAGGGGCAGATGAAGTGGAGTATGAATAAATGCATGGCTCCAATGAGCATTGCTGTTCATGGCTTGCGTGTAACTTTGTTGCCTTAATATGTTCGAATGGTTGTTACTGTCATTCTTCTCACCAAGACCTATGGATGAGGACTCTGGCGTGCAAGCCAGGGCAAGATTTATGAAGATCTGTGATTGCCATTGGCTATCCAGTTTCCCTTTAGGTGGATACACCTTCCCTGGCAAGATAGATTGTAGCTAGAGATTGGGTCTTCAAAAGCTTCTGTCGGCCAGAATTGGAATCCTCTCCTTCCCCCGTAATATAACGCATGCAAATCTGCGCCCCCTCCTTTCGAGGGGAATTCCCTTTTCCTTTGGCTAGGTAACTGTCTCACAAGGCATCCAAGCAAGGGAGAATTACGGGTTGCATATCTTGATGCAGTTGCAGTACAAGGTTGCCTTACTATTCTGAACCGCAGCTCTGCAACCAGACAGTTTATACCTTAAGAGAAGACTCGGTATGAAATTAAAGAAAAATAGTAATTAGCGACAAGGAATTTTAAGTAGCACATTTACGTTTTTTTTTAAGTTTCGCATATAACAAGAATAAACATGAGTGTGTGCAATTGCATGTACCTGTTAATGATTGAAAATCATGTAGCCTTGATAAAAGTACACACACTTATAAATGCTCTAAATTGTGTACTGGTGTCTGCAGTTCTCTTCTCTCACCCCGATCATCACTATATCGTTTGCATTCATCATTCACTCCACACTCCACTCCACTCACGACCCATTTTCCTATCCCATATATTTGTCACTTAAGTCTGTTGCCCTTTCTCTGACTTCTCGTATAAATTCATCACTTATGAATTAAACAAATTAAGCATTTACGGAGACAACACATTCTTGTCTCGGCACCCATTTGTACACCAAATCAGTCACTTTCTCGCCTGAAAATTTTGACACAAACACTTCACAACGTAATGCTCCTAACTCACCTCATACAATGAGAAACCTTAATTTAATGTTACATATGGGGAATAACTAGACTCATATAGTTCAAAATCAGTTTGCCTGTGTTGACCTGAGCCCTGATTCAAGTTCTACGTGGTTAGTGTCTTTGGTGGGTCTCTGGCATGCTGGAATAGGGTGTAATGCTAGCAGTCTCTTCCCGAGAGGTTTGCTTAGAACAAAGAGGTTATATATATATATATATATATATATATATATATATATATATATATATATATATATATATATGTGTGTGTGCGTTTTTGTCTGTTTTATGTGAGGTTCAGTTTGTTCATGAACGTCGTAGATTGAGATCTTACTGCGGTAATGATAAGGTACTCCTGGGAACATTCACATATTCTGGTGCCGTCTTCATTATTTTATTTAGCAGATAAGAAACTTATAAAGCACTCACAAGTTGAGTTGTAAATAGATCCCAGAGGGTTTATATTTTAACACCACCCGAAGGATTTGATGCCAAATTTAATTTATTAGAAGAATATTTTTAGTATGTACAAGAAATCTGGAGGTAATACTGAGTTCCTAACCGACGACCAATTCAACTATTGTCTTTCGAAATCTTTAATCGGAGAGAGAGAGAGAGAGAGAGAGAGAGAGAGAGAGAGAGAGAGAGAGAGAGGTGGGGAAGTTGCAACGTCTTGCAAATTTTCATCAGCATAGAGAAAAGTTGAACGCCCATTATCTTATAAAACCATGTATCATTGGCTGAGAGGGAGGCGGTTACTTCACGACTAGTTTGGGTAGATAGAAATATTTTTAGCATTTGTTGCCCAGTTACTTAATGACAGATTCGATATTTTATAAAGATACAACCGTTTCTTACCATTTTTCGTATTTTCCCCTATTTCTCGAAGGCACAGCACATAAATTCCCTCAAACTCATAATAAAAATTCTGGGTTCCATGGTGCCTATTTCGGTCCACTTTTTGCGCGTTAAAGTTGGAAAAGGCAATGATGAAGCCGAAGATTGAATTTCACTGGGGAAAAATTCAAGGATGGATGAAGAAGAAGAAGAAGAAGAAGAAGAAGAAGAAGAAGAAGAAGAAGAAGAAGTAGTAGTAGTAGAAGTAAGCGAGGTGGACGTTAGGAAAGTGGAGTCCTCAGGGTGATCAAACACGGTCGTGCCACGAATGTTGATATGCAACTCTGAAGTCCACCAGGCAGAGTCGGGAATTGACACTTTCCACGTCCCAGAATTATATGCTCTGCAATCTGACGTTCGTTTCTCGAGACTTACTTTTTCTGGGGGGGTTGGGAGTGCTGAGAG